>NC_044364.1:7295221-7528889 GCF_007364275.1 Archocentrus centrarchus
GAGAAAACTATGTCATATACTAATTAGGTTCAATTTGTTACTGATACTGTAGGGACAATGGGCAACCAAAAACCCGCTAAAATAAGAGCCAGTTTGCAGTGGTTATTATACTGAAATTACACAAAATATTTCTCAGTCATTGTGAATCATTCATACAGGGATGAAGAGCTCCATTTCTGGCTGTCCTCAGATCAGATGATACAGGATGATGAGGAGGAGGGACTGCCAGTTACCTGCTTCTGTTTCCTCGATCAAAGAGGAGATTCCACCCATAAAGCCTGGAGGAGCACTGACTGCAGATCAGGCTTGGTAACAAGCTCAGTATCCTTCTCCCTCTGTCGTCAACAGCGATGGACCCAACAACCAACATTTGCTTCACTTGACCTTTTTGATACAGCTTTCCCAAAAGAAACCACTTGGACAAGACTGAGTTTAAATGTGCGGGAGATTTTCAGTTTGATCACAAAGAATTTAGACATGGCAAACCACCAAGATCCCCACAATAGGTTTATTATGTTCAGTGATGACTGTATACCGTCACAGCTTTGTAGTGACGTTTACTCCTCTCAGAACTGCAATACTTTTATTATGAATAGTGATTGTCTTATCAATGATAACAACAACATGACAGCTGTGCAAAGCTCCACTGCCCAATGGTCTTTCTGTCCCAATGCAAACTCTCAGAACGATCAGAGCAAAAAGACTGACAGAGACAATTTAAATACTGCCAAACGTAGAAGTCTTTCAGCATCCTGTCAAAAGTACACTCACACAGGAGACTCATCTGGACAGGAAGAAAAAGTGAAAATAAGGAAGAGTGTGTCCTTTGATGATGATGTCATGGTCTACCTGTTTGATCAGGTACTTATTTACTGTTGTACTTTATCCTTTAGGTTCAGTGAGTTTTGTAGACAAAGATAAAGAACCTCCTCTTTTTCCACTTATTCTTGACTGAATAAATGCTCTTTATTCTTAGGAGAGCTCCACTCTGCAGATGCACTCTGAACCCCACACGTCTCTGATAAGCAGCTATTCCTGCAACCTGCCAGGTGTCACATTAGAAGATAATGGTAATGTCTTCAGATAATGGTAATTGTCTTCAGAATTTCCCTCTGGGATCAATAAAGTATTCTGATTCTGATTCTGATTACAGCAGTGATTTTGTAAATGTTATGCCATTATTTAGAATAAGGAAAAACAACAAAATACGCACTCTGTTGGAGTACACGTATGTATTTTAATTTTCATCTGTGCTATTTGCAATTATTTACCATAAATCAAAGAAAAATATTACGCTTTTACTTGACATGTTTATTTCATTCAGGACCAATCTAGTCAAAAAGTTATTTCCATCTGCAATAATTTATATTTGGTAGTACTGTCGTGGAAAGCCTGAGGCAGGGAGCGCAGGAGCAAGACTTCACTATTGCAGAAAACAGCAGACACCCATGACAGCAAAGTCAGACTCAGTTCGCAAAGGAGCTGGGGTTGAGGTGCATGAAAGGCTGAAGCAGCCTAAACAGTGTGGCCTATATGACAGTTAGCAATTTGATGCATAGAAGGGTATCAGCTAAGCCAGGGATGTCAAACTCATTTTACATCTTGGGCCACATACAGCCCACATTGACAGACTGGTGAAAGTCCCTTTTCTGTCAGTGTAAAGATGTTTAACTGCACATTTAATCCCTGAGATATGGCAATATAAGAAAACGAAGTGTAAGTTCAACAGTACGTCTCAGGTTTTTTTTTTTTTTTTCATGATAAAAAGAATATTGCTGTAGTTAATGAAGGAAATCTGTCAGCGCAACTCTTTGGCCTTGAACTATAAGAAATAAATATGTAAGATTACAGAAAAGTTCTGGTATCTCATTGCCCAAACTTTCCTGTAATTATAAAGTAGAAAGTTTTTGTTAATTCAGAGAAAATGTCCTATTTTATTTATTTATTTTACTGTGGACAGGATGCACCCTGCCTCTCACCCTCTGACAGCTGGGATAGGCCACCCTGAAAAGGATAAGTGGAAGAAAATGGATGGAAATTACTGTGGACACATTGTAACAAACAGAAATGGGGGTGGGGGTGGGGGACTTTTGCGACATTTGTTTATCAAGTACTTCATTACTTTGCTGAAATATGAATGGCTGTAGGGGAGGACCAGCTGTAAGATTTATAAAAGTACAATTTAAGTCCAAAATTTGTGCCCTCCTTACCAAAGACGTCCTGTGGGCCAGATTGGAGCTGGGCTGATTCTGGCCCCCGGGCCTTATGCTTGACACCCCTGAGCTAATCCATTAACTTGACTGAAACAATGTTATGCTTAAGTTATTTTAGTTTGTCGTTACTTTGCATTACTTCTTCCTTTTTATATATATAGAAAAGGAACAATGAGCTCATAAAATAGGATGCTCAACTGTCTGACATCATACACAACACCTTATTTGCTGCTAAATTTTTATGCAGTTGATTGTGGATTACTCCTCAGTGATTAAATAATTATGTAAGAAAAATACAGACTTCACACTGCAAGCAATTTTTTACATTAATGCATTAATATATTAGTAATTCTGATCATTTGTGGAATAGCAGCAGTGTTTTAATAGACATATTTCTGGTTGAGTTTCTTGTCTATACTGAGCATGTGTGTGAACATAGTAATTACATGATCTTCTAAAAATTTAACATGCAAATTGCTGATAAATAATATTTAACTGACCGCGTGATTAATAGTCTTCATCTCACTTGTCATCTGTGTCAAACAAAGGCTTATAACAATGTAAGAAGATCAGGGGCTGAAACACACACTGCAGGATGTCATACAGTTGTCACTGTGACTAATTATGCATGTGGTTGGTTTTTGCATGCAGCCTTGGAGTGGGAGGACGACTTTTCAGCTTTGGAGCAGACTGAATGCCATTTTCAGTATGACGGGCGCTCTCATCCCTACAGCCTTTCCTTGCAGACACATAACCGGACAGCCCAGTCAAGACCAGAGAGTGGCTGTCTCCCCCAAAACTGCCTTTTCCTCACCTATGTCACTGAGTCAGACCTTGAATGAGGTAAGGGTGAATGGCACACAAATAAACACACATACCGAGCTGCATGTGGTGAATTTTATGGTAGGGGGTGAAGTAAAGACAGCCTATCACAATGTCCGCCTTCAGCCAAAGGCTATCTCACTGTCACCATGGCCTAATGTGACATCCACACTTGTTTTTCTTTCAGAGAGCCAGCCTTGGTCTAATGGAAAAACTGACTAATCGTCCAGATCTCCCCTCTTCAGCCTAACTCATCTCCTACCTGCCCTCCCCCCTTTTATGATGAGTCAGTGATTTTAATAGCTTTTTTTTTTTTCTCCGTCTTTGCTCCAGATTGATTCAATGCACTTGCTGTTCGTGACATCACAGCCAAGCAGGACTCTCTGACAGCACATTAAGCTTTCACAGTCGCTGGTATGACAAGATAACTGGCTGTGATGTGAAATTATAGCAAATAACAGTTGCATAAGAGTGCTGGTACCTTTCCAGCTGCAGCCCACTTTGGAAGCTACTCTTTATGCCAGGTTGCGTCCTTGGACCTGATGTAGGCAATAGCAACATGGCTGGTGTCAGCTCAAACTTACACAAGCTTAATGAACTCACATCTGCTTCTGCAGTCACATTTTATATTCAGATTTTTGTACAATCATTTCCAGGTTGAAGAAAATAGGTTGTTTATACAGTTTGTTTTGCTCAGACAGACCATGCTTGTGGGGGGGGCCTGTTTGCTTGCCTCATTACTGAAGTGTATTCAGCTCAGAATTTATCTGCAGCTGTGGCAAAATAAACAGTGCAAGCCTCAGGGGCCAATGGAGGTAAACTAAAATGCAAAGATAATATTTCCACAGAGGCGACTCCAGCAAGCTTTGGTTGATTAGATACAGTGTACCTGAGGAAGGAAATCTGGCAGGACCTGTCTTACTGCTCACAAGAACAAGTACATACAAACACACAGGCACACACACACACACTGCTTCTTTTCCATTTCTTCAGAAAACATTACTTTAAATTACATTAATTTCTTGGAAACTAACCTTTAAACCATGTCCTAAAATGTCCTTTAATAATTGACATCACATGGACTTTTGGGGAGTTTTTGTCCCACTAAGTAAAACAAGTCCACACACGGTGACTGTGTAAACAGATTTATGTTCCCACAACATGAGTAATACAAGTACACACACACACATATACACACAAACACACAAACTAGCTGCTCAAGGGCATCAAAAGCTGGAAGTGTTTGCTTCTAAAAGCTGGGAGCTTCACACCTGTAACATTACTGTTTTTTTGTGATATCCCAACACTGTGCTAATCTTGCTAACAACTAAATTATACCTTTATTATATGACACAAGTTATGAAATTCTCCTGATTAATGCCCCATTTTAAACTGATAAATACCATAATGTTTGTTTTTATTTCTGTCCTTTTTCCCCTCAGCTTTCCCTTAAATTTGTTTGGCTTCCTTTAAGCTAATAAGTCCGTTAGCTATAAACTTACATCCAAACTATACATCATAGTGAGATCTGCTGTGATGTGTGGTTTGGAGAAACAGTGGCACTGACAAAAACACAGGAGGCAGAGCTGGAGGTGTCAGAGTTGAAGATGTTAAGATTTTCACTGGGAGTGACCAGAATGGATAAGATTAGAAACGAGTACATCAGAGGGAGTTTGGAGACAAAGTTAAAGAGGGAAGGCTGGCATGGTTTTAATATACGCAGGAGACGAATAGTGGCTATATTGGACAAATGATGTTGAAAGAGGAAGAGCTCAGAGGAGGTTCATGGATGTAGTGAAGGAGGACATGAAGAGGGTCAATGTGACAGAGGAGGATGCTAGGGAAAGGGTGAGATGGAAACAGATGATCAGCATTATCTTTTATTATCTTAAAGATTGCTGTAAAATTTATTTTTAAAAAAAATTTTCTATTTTCTCCAACAGGCCATGTCTGGATCTGTAGCTGGGACTTGAAGAGCATATCCCAACATGGAACGATAATATTTATGCCTAGAATTGGCAATGCATTGGGGTGGTTTGGGTCATCCTTTGAAATCACAATTCCCATGTCCTTCAAGGTAATATCACCCATCTGTACTTCAGCTATCAACTTTAGAATTTGAGGTCGCCTTCATCTCCTGGTTCCTTCTCTCCAAACAACCTCTTAAAACAGGCCTCAGGCATTAGTGTCACATTTGAGCCAGTATCTAACAAAAATGTTACCATCAACAAATACCTCTACTTGGCAACATCTCCCTACAAATTGAGAGTGGTTTATCTGAGCTGGACTGCTGTCATCCGTTTCAGTCACCTGGTCCATAGTCATTGGAACTATTTGTTTAAAGCCATTTGGGATGAGGCTTCCTGACACTCTCTTGCCATGTGTCCACTGATACCCCCCTTGTCGAGCCCACTGATACTGTTGCACCAGCGCCTTCGTTTCTGCAAGAATCTCAGCTTTAAACCTCTCTCTCCAATTTAAGGTGTCATGCCACTTTAAATCTCCTTTTACGACTGCACATGCAGAGTTTTCATATAAGTTAGGTGAAGCATCTTCTTCCAGGTGTAAGGACTCTTTACATACCTGCTCAAAGGAGAGGTCGAGGGTCAGGCTCTCGTTGTATGTCACCCAAAACAAACTGGTCACACACGTGCAGGTCAGCACACTAATGGTCTTGTGGCTCTTTCATCTGCAAATGATGAACCAGCTCCCTTAACGTAAGATATATTTTCTAATTTTTGATTTTGATTGATCGTTTTTGGTTTTCGGGGTGTCTTTGAATTCAGTCCTCTGTAGGTTGATAATTTTAATTTACATCAATTATGTCGAACCCTTTTATATATCAGTCTATACCAGTTTAATTATCCACCATGATTTTTTTCCCCATTGAGATCTGATATGCTTTCAAAGTGTTCCTTTAATTATTTTTTTTTTTTTTTGAGCAGTGTAGTATAAGACATGCAGTGTGACATTATTTAACTCATAAATGGTCAGTATATCTCACCACAGTAACACCTCCCTGTTTCTGTAGTCTGTCTCCCACTGAATAAGGTAATCCTAACTGCCAACAGCTGTATTAGGCTGCCAAGTTAAACAGATCACATTTCCATGTGAGGAAGGGATGTGTTAATAATTGCAGTTGTTCTGCTACTCTTGGTATGGCGTGTTTTTTGTTGTTGTTTGTTATATTTTGTTTTGGTTTATTTGTTTGTTTTTGTTTTCTGTGGGTGTTTTTTTTTTCTCTCTAGTGGCCGGAGGCTGTCTGTCAGAAGCAACATAATTCAAAAAGCTCAAAAGGTTTGTCTACTGAAAAGTAAATATTGGAACATAGTTTAAATGAGGCCTACTTCTGTACATTTGGGTGTAGCCTGGAGGACTGTATTCAAATGAAGCAGTAGGAGGTGATAAGCCACAATGGAAAATATGTTAACTGTTTGGACCAACTAAATTTACCACTTACAGTTCTGAAAGTTTAGTGCACCTCTGCAGCTTAGCAGTGAAATACTCAACTGAGTGACTAAACAGCAGTTTATGTTTGGAAATGTTGTTGTTGAGCATGTTTTATAGTGACACAATGGCACATAAATGTGGAAAAAATTAGCATTTTTTAGTCATTTGAAAATATTAGACAGTGCATAATTATATGTGCATTTCTATCACTGAGGAAAATCCTTGCAAACTGATTATATTACCTTAATTCTCTTAAAAATTAAATAAAATAAATTAAAACTCCCCATTGTGTTAGTATTTTACTTATCTATTGCAAAATGGCTACATTTTTTTGATAAATGGGAACCAGGAAAAGCAAAAAATAAATAAATAAATAAAATCACATCAAAGTATACTTAGTTCAGCACATTCACTGTCAAAGTACTTTGACTACAGTTACTGCAGGATTTTCAATAAAATATATCAACAGAAACCGTTCGTCACTCAACTGTGGCACACAAATCATCAGTTATGATTATCTATTCAAATATCAGTTTCAGCTGCCATTTGTTGAAGCTGAGCACACATATTCAAGTACTGTCCTTATTTACTTACCATTTCATGCTTTTAAAAAAAACAAATAAATTCTCTCCATGTACTTCACTTTTTGAATTCAATATTTATATTTAGGCTGCTTGATGTACTTTCTATGACAAAAATATTAAAGTACATAATCATGTGTATCCTTAATTATATTGATATAAGAGGAGTCTTGGGAGCCGTTTTGAAAACTGGTTCCACCACTAACTAAAACTACCAACTAAAAACATTAGTGGAAGCCAGAAGGGGAAACTGCACTTATGCTCGCAGGCACAACAGCCCCGAATAAATCTGTCGTTTTCTTTCTTTCCTGCTCTCTTTACTGCAGCCACTTTGTTTCTGCACAAACCATGCTGCAACAGTTTAAACCGCGGTGTAAACCTCGCAGATCTGTGACTTTCTGCAGCAACAGCAGCAGGCGGTTGGCAGGTTTGGGGCGGAGGCGGAGCTGGAGGGAATTGGCTGGCTCTGTGATTGGCTGAGCAGCGCGACGTGTACATCTGTTAGCAACAGGTAGTCGTTCACATGTGACAGTTATCTGGGAGCCGGACGGTGATGTGCTGCTGCTGTCTCTGTCTTTCTTTGCTCCTCTAATTGACTTTATGGCGCTTATAATGACTGGCTGCGTGGTGACGCTTTTTCTGTAAAGAAAGAGGAGGGAAAATATTAGTTTAACTTCCCAGGTAAGGCTTTTTTAGTCCACTCTGCGTTGGTTAATTCCCCTTAACGGTGGGCGTATCATTTCTCCTGTGAATGAGTATGACTTGTGTCTGTTCATTTCATATCGGTTACAACACTTCCGTTGGTGTGATTAAACTGAAGTTAGGAAAATAATGGTGATGGAGCAATGCCCAGAGTTTACACTACTTTTTTTTTTTCCTAGCCACTTATCTATGTAAAGCAGCTTCATTTAACAGCATGTGATAGTATGGTTTAAAGAAACGTTAATTCACTGTTTATAAACCCACAACTAAAGCTACTCAACCTATATTAAAACCCTCTTGAATAAGTTTATGAGCTGATGGTTTAGTCTGAATATATGAAGCCATCTTATGTAGTGGTTTAAGTGAAGTTAAAGAGCTTGGCTGTTGCTGAGAGCTGGCAGGTCTGTTTTTGTGAGTGTAACCTTGGGCATTATCTCTGAACTGTGTGGAGTAAGAGGTGTAGAGTAACAGCAACATCGTGGAGTTTTCACACCGCAAGAGTCTGATTAGATACAACAGGATGCAAAGCTGTTTGAACTGGAGCTGACTGAAGGAAAAATATGAAGTTGAATGCTTTATATCTTTTTTATCTGTTCCTCAACACTCCTGTCTTTTCTTCCAGGATTCTTCAAGCTGAGATCTGTTCTGCCAGAGATAGAGGAGCAGCAAGATGAAGTCCAAAGGGAAGGCTGTGAAACCATCCAGAAGGACCTGGTCTGACCCGGAGCCAGAATTCGAGCCAGACACAGAGCCAGGCTCCAGTGAGCAGGAAGGCTCAGAGGCCTCGCTCCGGATCCGTGGCTCCTGGAGGGGCTCTCTGAGGAGCGGGGGTGGGAAGAGGCAGGGAGGAGGCCGGCGGCGCAAACATGGATCCAGCACCAAAGAGCGTAGCATTCGGCGACTAGAAAGCAACGAAAGGGAGCGCCAGCGCATGCACAAACTCAACAACGCCTTCCAAGCGCTGCGCGAGGCCATCCCACATGTCAAAACTGACAAGAAGCTCTCCAAGATCGAAACACTGACCCTGGCTAAGAATTACATCAAAGCTTTGACCACCATCATCCTGGACATGTCAGGGGGGTGCCTGCCTGCTGGCGGGGTCCCTTCGGAAGCCAGCGCTGCCAAGCTCCTCCAGTGCTACCAGCAGCACCTGGAGGAGGAGGGGGAGGAGGGTCTCACCCAGTACCTCACCAGCATGCATAGTTTTAGCCAGCAAAGCTAACAGTAAGATTAAAGTGAGGAGAGCCACCAGGAGGAGGGATGGACACATCACAAACATTATCCACTTCCCACAGTGGCACTGCTCTTGGAGATGTTCAGCAGTGTTTCCTGTGGGAATTGGGCTCTTTTCCAGATCACAGACCTCTAATAAATGCTAGCAAGAGGTGTGCTGTGCAGAACTTGCTCCTCACGCAAAATATGGAATGATTTAAGGGAGCATTCATGCAGCAGACACAAAGACTGCAGACATGGACCACAGTTATGTTCTGTTTTTAGAAAAGGGCTTTGCCACTATTGTTTTTCATTCTCTCTTTTTCTTGCCTGTTGTGGTTTAAACTGGGGAAGGGGACTGTTCTCTTTTGTGTTATCTTGTCATCTTTTATCCTCTCGAGAAACCTGCTCAGCGTAACCTCCAGCCATAACCGTTACATCCAGGAAAGGATGGCAGATAACCAAGCAGAAGGCTTAAATATTAAAATGGTGTTGCAAGAGAGCGTTTGCACATAATGATCCACCCTTAATCTGAATACACGGCTTGCTTCTCTTCTTTTGCACACAGACGAGGCAGAAGAGCTCAGAGAGACGCAGCTGCTGTTTAAAGTGTGTTACTTGCTTTTTTTGTGTGTTGCTGTGTGTTTGGGTTGCAAACTTTGTATGAAACATCAGAAGGGGAGAAACCATTTATGTTGTTATTAATAAACACATTTATTTATTATTGACACAGACCTTTTTTTTTTTTTTTTTTAAACCATGCACAAATGGACCACAGCACTGATGTGTTCATTATTCACAGATAATAGTGATCTCTGTACACTTGCAACATTTACAAATGATTCAGCACATTTAGACCATAAAGGTGCGTTTAAGCAGCTATTGATGTAAACTGACGCCCAAAATAATCCAGTATATGCCGTTTAGTTGTCCATGTAATATTACAATGACCAAAATACTACGTATATATTACTAGTTTGCAATTTTGTAACAAAATATAGTGTCTTTTCTTACTGCTCAGTCATTCTATAACCATTAAGTCAAAGGAAGTAGGCAGCATGCAAGTGGAAACACTCCTGAGAAAGAGGAAGGTTCAGTTTGAGTATTTAAACAACAAGACTTTTACACATAATTCACACTTTTTCCTTATTTACAATATTCACCAGTGCACACGCTCCATTATATATTTTTTTTGTAGGAAATAAGTCTTTGCACGAGGGATGTAGCGTAAGTTTAAACCAGTGTAGGTCTTTTAACAGTTGCTACATACTGGCTCCAAAAAAACACCCCAACTCTGTCCAAGTCAACGGGTAAATCTACAATCTGTCTAGAAACAATATATTTGGCTCATTAGAAGTGACTAATGCTAATAACAGAGCATGTTTTTTTACAATGTCTCAGCCAGTTTCATTCAGCCAGTGGTGGTTTCCCTTCACCATGCAGGCTGCTATAATGCAATAATCACCCCAATTCTTGGCTTCAGTGCAAAAGGAAACGCGCAAATGCTGCCCCCATCTTTCCTGCACTCTGTGGCATAAAGTCATTCAACAGTTCAACAGCATGTCAGATCAGCACACAAAAGAAGCAAACACTGTTTGTGTTAATTAGATTAATTGGCCCTGTTTTCTTGTTGCTTGCGGGCTAAAATGGAACACAATTTTTTTATTTTTTTTTTTTATTGTGCACAGCACTCACCCTGGAGCTGGTGATCCAGCAACTACTGAACTACAATTCAAGTACACATTAAAAAATATATATCTTTCATAAAAATCACCTTAACCTTGACTTGATGTGGTACTCTATACGCAGAAACCACCCAAATAAACAGAACAGTCACATCTTGATTAATAAATAAGGACAAAAAGACCACCAAGTTCAATGGCAAAAGACTAACAGTGCTAACAAAAACGTACACAGAGATGCCCGTAGCATCACATGAATGCACAGTACAAATGCAAAACAGCATCAGGACACATTCAGGTCAGCATCTACGTCATCAGAGATGGCTCTGATTGTCTGAAATCCATTATTCAGTTACACTCGCTCACATGATGTGAAGGCTGAAATATGTCAGTAGCATTAAGGATCACCTTGCTATTCCAGTGTTAAAATTAGCAGTAGTTAAAAAAAATAAATAAATACTACAAAGGTAATCTGATTTTTTTTTATACAGTTTGTGTGTGTGCCTGTCTAAGATCCCACAGCATCGCTGTTGACCTCCGTGTTCCCGACTTCCAGCAGGCTCCGAGGGAAAGAGGTGGATGAGTCTGTCAGAGCGGTAAGACTGATGTGGGACGGTTCTATAGAGTTCCCTCTCACTGTGATATGGTCCCATCCACCCTAAAAACAGGCACAGAGGGGTTAGCTCCAGGCACTTGTGTTATGTTTGAGGATAAACTTGTTTACGATCTGGCTTTAAACACTAAACACAGCCATTAAAGCCTTTGTGTTCATCACTGAGAGACACACCTTTATGTTATTACTGCAATTTGCACTTGAAGCCTTAGGTGTAGCACCTAATATTTACTTGATTGTTGTTTTTTTTTTTTGTTTTTTTAAATGGCAATAAGCTTGATATACTTTGTGTTGGTCAGTATGGTTTTTGACACCTCCTATCCAGCCCACAGTTAAGAATGTGAGCTCATAAAAAAAAAAAAAGCTGCATACATAAAATTTTACCCCTCTTTTCTTAATAAAAACAACACTTCAGGCACATATTTAAACAAGCCAGGAGAAAAACACCACATTTGGCATGTTGAATACATACTCTAGATTACGTGCACGGTTTCCACACACGTAGATTTTACTTGGACAAGCTGCACAGGATGCTTGGCAATGCATTTTAACATAAAAAAATATCAGTCCAAGAAAACAGTGACATGCACAATTGATTTTGACCGTTTAGTCACTTCTGGGATATTGATCCGGTCAGTTAAGCAGCAGAGGGGGTATTTAATCAGTTTCAGCTACTTTGGTCATAATGAAATTAACAACAGGTGCACTAGAGAGGCAACAATGAGACAACCCCAAAAACAGGACACCATCTGTCGTCTCTTTAGGAGCACGCCCCGATGTGTGCGGCCTGTAGGGGAGCACGTGGGGGGCCATACAAACTCCTGAGAGCCATTCTGAGTTGATGTTACTGTGATAACAATATGCTTTTATTATGTCGACTAATTACATCGTGGGTAGCACAAAATCAGTTAAAATGGTGACAATTTCTGATCACTCATAACATATAAACAACATATATACACAACAGTTCAGTTTACCCCAATGCCATAGTCCCACGACTGTCCTTTGGGGTGCATGGGTTGGACTCCGAGTCGATGGCACACCGTCCCACAGCTTAGACTGTGGCTGCCCTGCACCTTGTCTGCTATGATCCACACCTGCAGCCCCACAAGAAAAGCAACAAAATGACCCACAAAACAACATTTAATGTGGTGTTTATTGAGATGAATTACTTTCACATAAGAAGCTCCAAAAGGTTCCACACCCATGAATATGTGTGGTATAATCTATTAACTGAATTCAACTTGTTTTCATGTAATGCCTCATACAAAATGCATAAATGTGGTGCCATAATGTCCTACCTGATCCAGAGGCCCTACAGAGACTTTGCGCACATTATTAGATACGTGTTCCCAGGAGGAGCCCTGAGGGTAGCTGGGGGTCACACCCTGTCTGTACCACAGGTTACCTTGACAGAAAAATATCCACATCAGACACCTGGTAAGAGATACTTACCAAGACGTCTAAACAGAACAGACTTAACTGAGAATTTGCATCTATAAAAGTTAATTTACTCATAAACTTAAGCTGTAAATAAAAGTCTTGGCCCTTTACCGTTTTCATCTACAGTGTAGACTGATGTCCTCCCAACGGAAACCTGCTTCAGCTTCTGTTTGGCTGGAGAGGGGATGTGGTACCAACAATCTCCTGCAGAGGGAGATACCCACACATAAAACACTAGAAATAAAAAAGCATCCGCTCGAGTAAATTTTAAAATTCCTGATTTAATGATGACAAATTTAATGATTTTTTTCCATCTTCATTTTCGGCCTTCATTTTCTCCCACTGACCTGCTGGGCTCTGTGGTGACACAGATCCCCTGTAAAAGGCCGATCCGTCTCTGGCAATGGCCCAAACCTGGCTGGCAGCCCCAACGGAGATGGACTTGAAAGGCTGGTCTGTTCCCACATGGAGCCACGAGGATCCCTGAGAGAGCAGAGGGAGAAAAAGAAATTACCTCTGGAAAACCTGTTTCAGATACATTTAAAATCCTTGTCCATATTCAGATGTTCAGCTACACAAATGATCAGAAATCAAAGAAACTTTGGTCTTTTTGATGAGTCAGTTGATGAACAGTCTTTTTAAATTTTTTTTTTTCATTTTGATGAAAAGTAAATAAACCAGACTGCAAAGTCAAGGTTGTCTAATCATTGCAGATCAGCTGATCTTAAAGCTAGCACACATCAGTTGCTGGCTAACCTGACACCCTGCTACAGATCTGACTGGCTTTAGTCTGTCCATTGTTGCGGCGCGCTGCAAGCCACTTTTCAACCCACCAACAGTTTCACCATCTGTTTCATTAATGCCTACTCTGCTCTGTACGGGGGGGTTATGCTTTCCACGCATGTATATGTAAAGGTAGTGAGATCCCAGAATAAAGTCATGCTGCCAAATATAAATTACTGCTGAGAGAAATAACAATAACTTTTGACTGAAGTCGTAGTAATTGAAATAAATACAAAGATTTCTCTAAATCTTCTAAATCTAAAGCTTCTACTTTGACAGAAAGAACCTACTCAGTGGAAATAAGTGATGATGTGGTAATGCGCCTTTCTGCACTTTGTGTGTATTCTTTACGCAAGCAATAAGCTCCAAAGATGTCAAACAAGTTCATTTGGTTTCCACTTGCATATTATTAATGACTCACCGCAGGTGTTAGGGCGGTGACTCCCAGTCTGCAAAGCACGTCTCCCTTGTTACTGATCGCCCACACAGGAACCACGTCCACAGTGCTCTGAGCTGCACAGGGCAGGATGGTCACATCACTTAGTGGGATGGGGGGAATTTCTTGCCAAGGTCCCGTGGTGGTCAATTTACATTTCCTGTACATGAACGACAAATACAAAGCTCACAGGAGTCCTTAATAACAAAGATGTTGCTGCAGAATGACTATTTCAGGTTTGCTCCAAATCTATTATTTAAAATTGTGAAGTGAAAAACTTTATATGATTAGGAGCATAATATATGTTGCTGATTATAGCCTATTTGTCCCAGTCTGAATGAAAAATGTACCAATACACAAGTGCACCGGCCACTTTCAGACTGCTGTTTACCTCATTGGACAAATACTGCACGGACCAATAAAACCAGAGTTGCTTTTTATTGTACCTGGCCCATCGCCTACGACGCACGAAGTCCTTCATCGTTTTATAGCCATGATATGACCTGCACAGAGACATGAGCAAGCAAAAGAATTAATTACAGGAAAAATAAATAAATCAAGGTCATAGTTTGGACCAACTGACGCGGCAGGTGGGTTTCAGGAATGGCAAATGAAACCTACGCTGGAAAATCAGCTGCATATTGCCAGCCTTCTCTGTCGGTGCCGCCAGAGACGCTGTAGTCGACAGCCCAGTCAGACACCTGAAAACAGCAAACATGGGAAGTGAAACGCTGTGAACGCGGTTCCACCTTTGGACGCGCCGAGTTAAATTTAAGAACTGATACTAGCATATTTTTGAACTAACGGTTAGTAAGGTAGAATAACAGCAAACATATTTGTCACAGAACTGGTTTCAGATCAACACGGGGAATCTCCCACTGTGTGTGTGAATGTGTGTGTGTCTGCTTACCCATGTCCACTGAGGCGATGGAGGTTTTGTGTTTGTTTTTGTGCACTCATGTAGTCCCGAAGCATCACTCCACATGTAGCGGTCTGTCGGTAAGCCTCTAAAAAAAAGAATACCAACTTTCAATAAGACCTCAAAGAAAACGCATAAATCAAAACGTGTGATTCAGTAGAAATTACTGTTAATGTATGCTTTGTATTTGTCACATCAGAGTGCAGTGGTGCAGTGGAAGTGTCCACGGAGGAGAGTGAAACAGCTACATCTACTGGTGTTGCCTGAGAGAGACTCAGAACAAAATGTGGTCTTTGGCCACCGCCTACAAAACCATTCTCTCTTTGGAGGTTTCTTGTTGTGGCCTCTCCAGTGCACCTGTTGGCACTTTCATTTGCACCAAAGCAGAGGAAATGAATGATGTGTCCATATTTATATGCATAAATATGGACACATCACACAGCTAGGCATTAGACTGGATATTTGTGTGTCCCAGACACAGCAGAATTATGATACAAAACAAATGATTGCTAATATTTTGGCAACACTTTCCAATAATAAAATGATTAAAACTCCACTCTTGAATTGTTCAGTACCTATTGGTGTAGCCGGTGACGGGGTTCCACCTTTGATTCTCATAAATGAAAACACTCTTAACATCCGTCTGAGTGTAAATATTATCTGTGCTGCTGGCCAGTCCCTGGAAGAAGCCTCCTCCGTAGCCCCCAGTGTAGTACCAGGCTGTGTGGTCATGGCCGATCCCCCACACTATCCCAACACTGTTACACTCCACTATACGCAGGTGGCCTCCAACCTGCCGCCAGAACCTGCAGAGAGGAAATAAATATAGCTACGTGGTTAGAACAGAAACTCCTCTAGTTTTACACCCCTGTCTATGAATAGGTACATGCATCAGTCTAGCGACATGCTGGTTATTCTTACATCTGGTCGCAGGGTGTGGGGTAAGGCACGGCCTCTAAGCCAGCAGAGGGCTCACTGACAAAAATGTCCCCTTTACAGGTAATGGACCAGATGGCCTGTTTGGAAGGGGGACCCTGGATGCCCCTGGAGTCGCAGCATGACATACTCAACAATGCCAGCTGAAGAGCAGGAGGTAGGTGAGGGCAGACAGAAGGAGCCAAAGATGAGAAAGTGTTAGAAAGAGCAGAAAGAAGGGAATGAAAAAGAAATGGTAGAAACAGCAAAATGCATGTGAAATTCCTAATGGCATTTTAATAGACAAGCCAGTATAACAGTAAACCATTTTGTTTAGAAGTGCATATGTTATAGTGCATACTGAAACAGATATACTTTCCATTGTGCTATTTTTTTCCTTTCCATACCCACCCAATCATGCATTTCCAGCTCTGTGGCAGCTGCCAACCTAATAGGCCACCTCTGTTTGGTCCGCTCGGGAGTGTAGACGGCAAACGTGTGTTTGGAGTCATTTAGCACAGGAACCAGGATGGTCACTTCATTAATAAAGGCATGCAGGTACTGGAAGTGTGGAAGTGTTAGCAAAGAGAAGTTGAAATATACAGAAAATAGTCTGCTTTGGGGTTATGCTGCAGCCAGTGGTACGTTAAACACAGATGGAGAGAAGAGGTCACGTAATGTTAGCAATAACAGGAGCATTAAAGGAATGCCAGCTGAAGTTGCTGGGATGGCACAAAGTTCAGCACATGCCACAATAAGTGTCTTTTTTACTGTACGAATATACAAACACGCCCACATCCTTCTTACCTTCTTTTCCTCATAATAGTTGTAATAGATGAACAGGATGCCGTCCTTGTTGCCCTCTGGTCCTGAGAACTGCTCCAAGGCAAAATGAACATCTATCCACTTGTGAGGCTTCCAGTCTCTCCACCACTGCATGGTTCCCTTCTTCACCCACACAGACTGCAACGGGATTGAGTGAAAGAATCGATGACATGCTAATGAGTGAAACAGGTGGATCAGCAGGTCATAAAGTGCGCTATCACACACGTACCTGTTCTATGGCTTGTTCATAATGTTTGAAATTATCAATCTCTCTTTTGGTCCTCTCGCTGAGTTGCTCAAAGATTTGTTTCCGCCAAGCTGCCGTCTGGGCTGGACTGACTGACAAACTCAAGGTCTGGATGGACTGGACCAAGGCTGGATAAAGAAAAGTACAAAAGTCATGACATCAACACAGCTTCCCTCCAAATGTGGACTTACAAGTGAAACTGATCCCTTCATACATGGACTTCATGTAAAGTTAGAGAACAGCCAACAATCTTTGATTCTAAAGATTCTAAAAGTTCAATCAATTACTGATGAATTAGCTCACTAAACTCACATGCAGTGTTCACAGAGTTAAACCAGTTGAGCTGGGAGTGACTGTCCACAGAGCAACCTCCTCCACTGACCCAGGCCCACAATGGGTGCTCATCCGCTCCGTAAGGATCCTCCATGGCAAGGGTGTAGGTGGCTACTGAGGACAAGCTGCAGGTATCAGCGGAGTCCAGAACTGCTCCAGTTTGAGCCTGCTGGCTCTGTGCCTCCTCCAGATCCACATTACTCCACTGGGAATCAAGAGGACCTCCAGACTGACTAGGAGAGAGAGCAACACCAGCACAGGGAGCTTTGGCAGCTCCTTCTTGTGAGACGATCTCCTCTTCTGGGACAGCAGGAGTGGCTGATCCAACATCTCTTGAGCTCTTTCCCGGTTCTCGGTCAGAAACGAGTTCAGAGATGAAGCTGTCGCTGGTGACCTTGGGGATACGGGGTTTGGGAGTGTCAGTGGACGGGTCAGATGGGGCATCAACATAGGTATCAGGGGAGGTGGAGGTGACGAGGCAGCTGGCCCCATCTGCAGATCCCTTCTCTACGTCTGATTCTGCATCGCTTACTACTGACGGAGCACGTACCTCACCACAGAAAAAACATCCCGCACTGCGAAACACAGGCAGAGAGAGAATTAATTTTATTATTATATTCTGAGAATGCTAACTAGGATGTGTCCACTGAGGACTATCCACCTCTGCAGGCTGTTTGCGCTGGCGCTGGAGTGGGATCGGTCTCCGTCTCGGGGAACAGTGATAGCCTTCCAGGTTTTCCCACTCAGTTCACTGGAGGTCACACCTTGTCTGAAGTATACAGCCCGGTCCTCGGAGCTAATACCCCACACCTACACACACCAGCAAGACTTTCACTTACCAACATGTAGTAATAAAGCCATGTAGTAGATATTTGTCATGTTCGTTCCTACCAGTTAAACTCAGGACACAGTGAATCACCTGGTCATTCTGCCCTACGTTGATCATGATCATTTCTCCAACCATGCTGATCCAGCCGGAGCCACAGGGGTTGTGAGAATTCACACCCCGCCTGAACCACACCTGGTAAAGCAGGAGAGCAGAGTGAGAGATAGTCTGAAGATGCCACGGGTTTGATCCCATGATTTTATTTTGTCAATAATCTGCATGAATATTTGAAATAAGGTTGTTCTTTATCCTCCACTCCCACTTTATTTCCATGCAAAGGAAATAAATAAATCTTCATTATAAATAAATAAATACCTGGAAGGTTTTAAAGCTATTAGCCTGGTCATCCCACCATCTCTGCACATTCGGCCAGCGCAAACTGACAGTCAGGCATCTTATATGCCAGTAGGCCAATATGCAATAATAATACATAATGCATGACGCATAATAGGTTAAGCTATTGGGTTATGAAAGGAAAAGCAAACAAACAAAAAAAAGTATTTCAATTGATTAAAAATTAACTTGTTAAAGGTCTCGGTTTTTTTTACATGCTCGTAGCATTTTCTTACTTTATTGTCCTTCGTCACAACCCAGACAACGTTCCTTCCCACAGCTACATGTGTAGCTCCTACATCAGCGCTGGGAGACTCCACCACTGCCCAAGAGGTACCTGGATTCCAGGAAATATTATTGTCAGTACAACCAACAAGCACAATCACACATACACACCACATCATCCTCCCACCAGTGAGCCTATCTGTACCTTCAGGGCAGTCTCTGCTTATGCCCTCCCTGACGATGAGCTGCCCCTCCCAGAGCACAGCCCAGACCAGGTCTGCTGGGCCACAACTGATCTGGACCACCTCTCCAGGTAGAAGCACCTCCTCCCATAACGAGCCCTCAGGATTTTGGTGATAGATTCCCTCTCTAAACCACACCTGAGGAGAGAGAAAAAGAGATTCTGAAAATCAGCAACTGGTATCAGGCATTGCAAACACAGGTGCGCAATCATATCATTTTTAACTAGCAAGGTAGCATACTGCTAACTTCTAGCTTCGCTTATAATAGTAAATCAGCAAACTGATAAAGTCACACTTTTCTGTCTCACATTATTGTGGAGGACTTTTGGCCCACTCTTCATTGAGATTTGCAGGTATTTGTTTATGCACAGCTCTCTTAAGATCCTGCCATAGTATACCAATCAGGTTGAAGTCTGCTTTATTGCAACATCTAGATTTTTTTTCTTTTTCAGCCATTCTGTCTTAGATTCGCTGCTTGCCTGGGATCACTGTCATGATGCATGATCTAATTTTAGCCAAGCGTTAGCTTTCACACAGATGGCCTCACATTTGCCTCTAGAATACTTTAGTATACAGAGGAGTTTATGGTCAACTCCATGACTGCAAGGTGCCCAGTTCTTGTGGTTGCACGCCCCTCTGCCGCCATGCTTGACAGTTGGCATTCAATTGAATTCAGGTTTATTTATATAGCACCAAATCACAACAACAGTCACCTTAAGGCACTTTGTACTGCAAGGGAAAGACCTGACACTATTTTGGAGAAAACCCCAACAATCAAGCAACCCCCCTGTGGGTAAGCACTATGCAACAGCGGGAAGGAAAAACTCCCTTTTAACAGGAAGAAACCTCCAGCAGAACCAGGCTCAGGGAGGGGCAGTCATCTGCTGTGAACGGTTGGGAGGTGAGAAGAAAGAAAAAATAAGAAAGAGAAAAGAAAAGAAACAGAGTGCATGGGGACAGGATAAAACTCAAGCTAAGGAAGACAGAAGAGCAAAAATGTAACGACAAACGCTGCAGTGGTATATAAAACACGTGGGGAGTGAAAAGGAGGGAAGTGCTCACAGTGTATCACATGGAAGTCGCTGCAGCATTCTGAGCTATAGCGCATAATTACATTTCCATATATATATATATATATATATATATTTATATATATATATATATAATATATATATATATATATAGTATATATATATATATAATATATATATATATTATATATATTATATTATTAATTTATATATATATATAAAATATATATTATTATATATATATATAATATATGATATTATATATTATATATATATATAATTTATCTATTATATATCTAGTATATATTATATATATTATATATTCTATATTATATATTATATATATATATTATATCAATATATATATATATATATATATATATATTATATCTAATATATATCTATATATATATATATATATTTATCCGCTATTATATATTATATATATCCTCTCTTATCTCTCTTATTCTATATACTTATATCTATATATTATATATATAATATTATCTCTATATATCTTCTCTATCTATCTATATCATCATATACCTCTCTCTCTCTCTCTCTACTCTCTCATCTCTATCTTCTCTCCACCCCCTCTCCCTTGCCCTGCAGGGACACAGCCACAGAGACAGCCGGCCCTGGGTTCATCACTAATCTCTCCCAGCCTCCACAGCTGATGTCGCTGAAGGGATCCGGTAGAGTTGTCTGCTGTGAGGGGATCTGTCAGCACACAAAGAAAAAAAAGACAGATGGACAAACTGAAAACATACATTCACACATGAACACTCTTACATGCATATATTATACAGTAACACCCCCTTAGCCAAGCGTCCATGCTTTGTACCTCCTGTAGCGGAGCCATCGCCTGCGACGGACCAGGAGTTCCCACTTCTTGTCTTTAGTATAGGTGGCAGGGAAATCAATAGCATAGGTCCATCCCTGGAAGTACAAACATCTGAAAAAGTCGTACAAAGGAGAAAGAAAAAGGGCAGTAACTGAAACTGAATTAAGGGGATACAACAATTAAAAACTCACCCCTTTCTCTGTGGGCTCTCCCTCAAAGTTTTCATCCACATACCAGTCACCCTCCCACTCCCAGCTGCTGGAGGGCAGCTGGAAGTTGTCCAGAGGTTGGTGTTGTAGACCAGTGACATCACTCCACTGCCAGCGGTCGCTCGGCAGCAAACGTTCAGAGAAACCATCAACCGGATTCCAACGCTGTTACAAAGACAGGCAGAGAGAATGAGGCGTGTTAAAACATGTCACAGTTATTTTTTTAACCCCCAATCAGTAACAACATTTCGGTGTGGTATTTTGTCTTCTGTTGTGACTGTATTTCATGTTAAGGGACACCAATCTAAAGGCTTCTTCAGCTAAATTTACTGCACCTAAAAATACTGCCAAACAGCACTTTGGTGAGATATCCCATGGGATGAGGAAGTCCCAAGAATGACCTAATGCAGATCGTCTGACCGAGCAGTGTTGCAAAGGTCTTGCAGTTCCCACCAGTTGCAATCTTGCACTGGGAGAGTAACATTAAAAAAACTGGATTAACCTGCTTCTAATGTTCGCTTTTTAAGACACGTAGTCTAATGGGTGGTGGATTTAGCAACAAAGAAGTGGGACAGTACTGTGTGGGGATGTCGCACTTATAATGGGGAACTTTAACTTTCAATTTTACTCATGCAGTAAATGAAGCATATCTAAAAAGGTTTTTTTTTTTTTTAAACTTCACTAAAGAATACTGCAGAGTCCTTTTTACAGATTTTTCAGCCTTCACCACAAGAACATGTTTTTGTTTTTTTTAAACTATATAAAGAATGACACCCCCATTGGTCACAGAGACCCACTTGATTTTCATAGGTCTCTTCTTGGTAGCGGATGGACAGGTCAGAAGCATGAACGTTCAGGTAGATGTTGTTGTCGCAGGCGATGCCCCAGCAGCACTGCTGTGCCGCTGTGACCCGCTTGAACTCCATCTGGGCATCGCGGCACTGATCCCACTGCTGCCCCGCTGTGGACAGGCTGTAGACCCGCCCATAGACATCCACTGCCCACAGCAGGGAGACGGGCATGGCTGCACGTGGAACCTGACAAAGAGAGTGTGTTAATTTTGATAATGCATCTTTTAAAATGACATTGTGTTTGCTTTTATAGGGGAACATGCATGAATTTACTGGGCCTAAATTATTTGGTTATGGCAAAGACCAGTGAAGTGGGGTCAGAGAAAGGGTTGGACACTCCATTTAAGCAGATCAGTAAACAACTCAATTTTTTATCCACTACAGTTGGTCCCTCCATGGGCTGCCAGCAGTCTAGACCTCCCTCTTCCTCTAGCTGTTTAGGGGGACAACAAGGTGTTCCCATGCCAGCTGAGAGACATAACCACTCCATCATGTCCATGCTTTGCCCCAGGACCTCCTTCCAATTGGACAATTCTAAAACACCTCACCTAGGAGGCATCAAGGAGGTGACTGTTTGTTGTGATTTGGCGCTATATAAATAAAATGGTCATATCACTTCAATCCCTTCCTGAATGACTGAGTTTCTGACCCTTTAAAGCCGAGCCCAGACACCCTTTGGAGGAAACTCATTTACACCGCTTGAATGTGCAATCTAATTGTTTTGGTCACTACCCACAGCATGGATGTAGTGATTAGATGAACTCTGAAATGTGCAGAGGAATTTCAGATCCAAAAGAAATGGGGTAGATGTTGATTTGTTATGATTCAAAGCAGCCGCACTAAAAGCAGAGTCCAACGACGGCCCTCACAGAGCCCTCTGACCTTTGTCCCACAGACAAACTACAGGATCCCATGGACAAACATGTCAACTATCCCATCACACATCTAGGTTATTTTTAGCAACTATACAAGCAAAGGAACAATCCATCCATTTCCTCCTCATCCAATCCAGGGTCGTGGGTGGGCTGGAACCTATCCCCAGATTTTGGTCCATACATGTTCCATCTTTTAAAACCTAATAAGCCTCTTTCATTGTATTGATGTATTTATCTTTGTGTATTTAGGGTATTTTTCTGTTAAAACCCCATAGCTTTGAACAGTTTATACTGCCCAATTTAGACACACAATACAGAATGAGTAGCAGCCTAAACACATAAGTAGCAGGCCACAAATATGAACAAACTGTGTATGGAAAATAGGAATATAAGGGCTGCAGTGTAGTGCTGTGACCCTTACTCGCTGTTGTTGTTTACAGCACTTTTTGCTTTTTCTTATCACATTTCCCACATTTTATTATCATCTATTATTATTATTTATACATCTGGCCTCAGTAACGACTAATTGTATGTGCACATATGAAATGAACACAGGCAGAGCCAGCTCAGTGCTAGCTGTAAGTGATGGTCACCTCTTTCACAGCCTCTACTAACCAGCAGGGACGCTGCTGCTGCTGCTGCTACTGCTGCTACAAGGCGTATCCTCTGTCACAGTGTGCTGTAAATGTAGCACACATCAAATGGATGGTAATAATAAAATACATAAATCTATCTAATGCATACACCTTGGAGCAATTATGCTTGTGTATGCGTGACGCTTGCTACTGAGTAATAAGGCACGTAGCTGCCTATTAGCACGGTATCAGATTAGCTTCAGTTATTGGACTATTTACTGCAGCAGGGACTGGCAGCAGAGGGAAATGTGAGATGAAATGCCCCCTAACGAACCAGTGTACAGTAAAACCAGCTGTAGGTTTTAACGACAATACTCAGCTTGCTTTTTTTGGTACAGTCTTACAGGCTTAGCCAGATAAAAATAGCAAATCAAAAGAGTTCAAGCATACCAACCTTGAGCTTCCTCTCATAAAACGGCTACCGGCGCTGGTGGGAAGTCACAGCTGTTCATTCAGCCGGGAAATTGATGGAGAGCTGTCTAAATCATCATGTATGCGGTAGCTGCTCACATTCACATTACAAACACTCTCCCGTGTGAACCAGGAAGTGCTTTTCTTTATTCCGATTGGCTCTTTCCGCGGTAGCAGGGTGTTTGTAGAGCTCGTGTCCAGCAGGGGGTGCTGCTAGGCTATAATTCACGTTTACATGACAGTTTGAGCCAGGAGCAGTCAGGGATACTGTGGAAGTCTTGTGTTTCCATTTTTTATTATTTTTTAATTTTATATTTTGCTTTCAAGGAGCCAGATTTTGTTTAGAGTGGTTGAGCAATAGTTCTCCAGGCTTTCTGAATGTGTTTCAAAGCTTTTCTTTGGACACTGGCTGCTTTTTTGTTCATTTTCAGTCCAGTCCTTGCACCTGACCATTTTCAGAGGAATTTTTTTTTGGTTTTTTAATCCACGTAACACTGACCATGAATCATTCAAGCATAAAAAAACACCTAACTCAAGGGATGAACCAGTGTTGTGTCTACACTGACAGTATATGAAAGTCATGTCTTTAAGAAATTGAGAGAGATGCATCTCACCCTTCAGCTGATCCAACTACTGTTCAAAGAAGCCTCACCAGAAATGGTCTCAGTGGAAGGGCGGCTTTCAAGAAGCCATTCTTAAGGAAGGGAAACAGGGAGAAAAGGCTGAAGGATGCCACATTACACAAGAGCTGGACTGAAAATCCGCGACAACAGGTCTTATGGAGGGATGAATCCAAATTTGAATTTTTTGGTTCAAATCATTTTTGTTGTCATATATACAGAGGTCGTCAGGAGAGAGGTGCAACAGTGAGTGTCTAGAGCCATCTATAAAACACGATGGGCGCTCTGTCATGGCATGGTGCTGCATTTCAGCCAGTCATGTTGGAGATCTTGTCAAAAGTGAAGGAATAATGAACAGAGCGAAGTACTGACAGATCTGATCCACCATGTAGTTCCATCTGGAAAGCATCTAATTGGGAACAGCTTCATTTTTCAGCATGACAATGATCCCAAACATGCTGCCAGTGTGGTAAAAGCATACCTGGATAGAAAAACACACAATGGAACACCATCAGCCATGGATTGGCCTCCCCAGAGACCGGACCTCAACATTACTGAAGCAGTGGGATCATCCTCACAGAGAACAAAAGGCAGAAACATCCAAAGAAGAGCTTTGAATGTCCTTCAAGAAACCTGGAGAACTTTTCCTGAAGACTGCGTAAAGAAATTAGAAGAAAGCTGCCTAAGAGAGTTCAGGCTGTCTTGAAGACTAAACATGGTCGTACCAAAATACTGACTTTCAAGCAATTGAAATTTCTGTTTTTGCCTCATATGCTGTATTTCCTTTTATGTTTAGCTGCACCCATTTCCCATTTTCCTTGCAAAATATAACAAAATGCAGTGTGGCTCAAGAACACAGTACTGTATTTAGTATAATTACTTTTCTTGATTTGTGAAGCTCTTGGGCTGCATGTGCACATGAAAGGATGCTACGCACAATAAACAGAATTAAGTCAAGGTCCTAAAATACCTTAAAAAACAATTGCAGATGTTCTTTGTGGGTTTTTAATGTTATAACAATAATATTAAGTTATGATAAAAAGCACTACCTTCCATCTCAGCTAATAGCCAGTTAAATTAATGAGAAGACAACAGAAAACGAACACGAAGGTACTACTCAGGCTTTATGGTGTTTTATTGAGAAAAAAGAAAAAAAAAAAAAAAGACTACATTTGTCAACACAGTGGCAAGGTACTCGGAAGAAAGCATGTTTCAGTATGGCGGTGATGGGCTCACGTACATCAGAGGGTTAATGCGATTCAATAAACCGTCTCATGAATCACTTTCTCATCATACAGTTGGATGCAGAGAAGCAAAACACTTGGGAAAAAGTCTTTTTCCTCACAGAATAACACTTTGGAGATTTCAAACAGTGAGTCACTTATGTACATTTCAAATGATTCCCATTTAAGTACATTTTCATTTTTGCATAACCTGTGTGTTGTTCACAGAAGCTACATAACAACAGTGAAACAATGAGGAGTGAAATAATTCCCTTCATCAAAAGGTCATTTTACCCATTTAATATGCAAACCAGCAGTCAAATCTAAAAAGAGGTGGCATCCACGGCTCGCACTGAGCTGCTGCGTCTGATTTTTGTTTACAGATTTATTTAAATATTTCATACAAACTTATTGTATAAATACCCTTCTCATTCAAAACAGTGACTTACTGTTTCTGCCTTCACACACACCCTTTCCCCAACACGTCACTCTCCCTTCATTCTCACAACCTAAATACCTCTTTAAAAAAAAAAAAAAAAAAAAAAAAAAGACAGAAATAACCATAATATAAAAAAAAGAAACAATATAGATATTTTGGCAAGTCAGGAAGACAGCCTGTATGCTCGTCTGCTTCATCAGTATCAGGTAGGAATCATTTCCATCTGGATCTCATCGTTTTTCATCAAAACAAGTGTCTGAGTGTCCCACAGTCTTAAAGAGACGGGTTCACCCCACACAGGCTTCATCTGCCTGTTAGCATGTTAGAAAAGTTTTGGTTAATCTGTGTGAGCCCTGATAATTTTACCTATGCCTCATATAAAGAAAATGAAGATAGTTTAAATAGCATAAAATAAGCAAATAGGGCTCCTCAGTTTTTGCACTTGTTCGTACACAAAATGCCCGAAGCAGGTGGAACAGTGTTAAATGCAATCCACCTCATTTTTAAATTAAAAAAAAACAAAAAAAAAAAAAACAATCTATGATCATTCAGCCCATTTCCTGGGAGCAGCTGTATATGTATACATACTTTTTACTGGTAGTGATAGAGCACATTCTTGTGGTTTATTACTGGCTGCTTGTAATTCAGTGCAAATTTGATTTCTTTGATAGCAGCCTCACTGTTTACAGTTTTCTGTCTCCGTTCAATGTCAAGCCTCATATTAAGTTCCCGGTAAACAATGTAAAATAAATGTTTCCTCCTGCTGCTGCAGAACACATAGCAGCATTGACTGCAAAGCAAAGCAAGAAAACGCAACATGTTTGCCAATTTAACTGCAACTTTTACTGACATGATGGAGATTAGGCAAAGTCTGAACGTTCATTTTGTCTGGACTTATTACACAAACTCAAACCAGATGAATACACAAACAGTTTCTTTGTCCACAAAATTTTTTTTTTTTTGGCAATTCCTGCGTCTCCAAATGTGGGTTATTACTGTTGTGGCTGATGTTAAACACGCACTGGATTTCTTTAATACGGCAGACTGGTACTGAGAAAAACCGGCATGCAGGCTGGTGAGATGTTGGGTCGGGGAGATATTCAGTGTGTCGCGGGGGGATCCCTTGTTTTATGATTCCAGCACATGTAACATGAGTCCCCTGAAGGCATAACAGCGGTGAGAAAAAAAGAAAAAAAAAAACATAAGTTTCGAGTTAGATGAGCGGCGCAGATCTGTCATTTGTGACAGTCGGCTTCAGCTTGACCGTGGCAAAGGGGTTCCCTCCTCTGCGGGAAGAAAAGGAACAAAGTGGTTATAAGGTTATAGTCAAGTATCAGTTTAGTTAGTCGTAACGATCTGTGAAAATCTGCTGTGTCACTCACCCAAGAAAAGGAGCCTTTGCAGTTCCATTGACTAAAGAAACCTGTTATTTAAAAAAAATAAAATAAAATAAAATACAGAAGAAGAAATGAGTCTTCAACATCAAATCACAAAAGCAGAAACAACAGTGTTCAACAGGCACCACCACAATATCCAAAGACTGCCTCCAGCTGTTAAGAAAGCCAGAGTTGCTGGACTGGTTTGATAAGATTTCTGATCAACAGTTGCCCCCCCCCCCCCCCCCCCCCGCACCTCCTTCCTTTCTGATCAGCACAGCCGAGCTTTGACATGTAATTATGCCACAAACTGAGAACTCACCGAGGCTGGAATCTAGACAATCTAGAAAGGCTGCTGAGTGAAACACCCCCCCCCCCCCCCCCCCGCCCCCCACTCCCCGCCCCCTCCACCTCACCTTAGGATGGTGATAATCTTACTGCCAGCAGAGAGCAAGGCAAGCATGGAAAACAAAGTTTAGGAGCTGAAATATCTGACCTACTTACCTAGAAGTCTAACATAGTCACATAGTATAAGTTTGTTTATTCGTGGTAGATCAGATGAAATTAAATTTATATAATAAATTAGTTCTCTGTGTATAAGAAGGGATTTTTTTTTTTTGGCAGGAAACTCCCAGAAGTCACCAAAAATGTGACCAATCTTAAAGCTGCATTCATTCATTTTACACATCTGAGGTTTTTGTGTGGTTCTCGTCAAGCTTTTCTTTGTGGTTACATGAATCACAAAGAAATGAGCACAGATTTGCCTTACAAAGACAAACCTTTGATTAAAATTATGTTAAAACCAGAATTGGACTTTTCTAGATCATACAAAAGTAACACTTAAAAAAAATATATATATAAACAGTACAGTGACTCAGATTCAGTATCCTTTTCCAGCCCATTTTCTTTAATTAAAACATAACTTACAATTTCCCGGCACATAACCTAAAACTAAAAGTTAACTGGGTGTTGCAATTTTTCCCCTCGAAGAGCACAAAATTTAATGGTCTTTGACTCACATCGATCAACCACAATTTCAACGAGTGGCTGGCAAAGTGCCCACTGATCATCTTGTGATGGTGCAATCTTAGAACAATGCATGGATTTTCTTTTGCTACAAACCAGGCAATGTACACACCCCCACGGCAACCAGTGGATTTTTCCCAGAAGGAAGGAATGGCTTTAGGAACATAAACCCTGCCTCCAAAATCCCCAGACTCAAATGTGAGCGTTTGTGGGATGTGCTGGAAGAGATCTACCGAGAGGTCTCATTTCCGTGCTCAGGTGGTTTTTAATATTGTAGGCGATCAATTTAAGTAGCAGAAGTAAATAATTTGGCCGATGATGTGAACACAAACCATTTTTTCTGTAGCTGCTGGGCTGCTACTTTCTAAAAAAGGGTGTAAGGTATTGAGAATTTCAGGAGCAGCGTCGTTGGGCAGGTATAGGTCTCCCCTCGCTGTCGTATATTTCATAGCGAAACCCTGAGGCAGCAAAGGCAGAGGACAGTACAGGCAGTCCAGTACAGACAGAGCAGAAAGAAAGGTGATGAGGGAGAAAGAGGTGCGCCTGGGCTTGCCTGCTGGCTCAACAGACAGTAGTTCATTTTCAGTCAGGCGGTACGGTGCAGCTACAAAATTAAATTGAGACTGCACTCTCTTGTCCTTTATGCTTCCCTCTGTAACTCCTTCGTCTTCTTTAGTCTTGACATTTAAAAAAAAAAAAAAAAAAAAAAAAAAAAATCTCTGGTTTGTTTTACACTCTTCTTCTTGATATACTATATTTGTCACAACTGAAAACACCCCCGCTGAATGCAAATCTAAGCTCTCTGAAGATTAAACATGCTTCGGGGAAACGGCAGTTTTGATAAATATAGTTTACTTCCTTGAGCCTGTTAAAAGGAGCAGAGGTGCACGTCTAGCTGCGCTGCTTTTAAGGGCGTGGAGCCGATGACTGCGACTCAAGGAGCTGTTAACACGTGAACAGTCGGACTTCAAGCGCCTGTGTGATCCCATTTATGGTGTAGGCGTGGAGCGACAACTCAGCTAGGACACGTGTCCCAACAGGAAGCAATACCCCTGTGTGAACATGATGACTAACTTCATAAACTTCAGTCATTAAGCTCAAGCCATCGCAGCTGCCCATACTGTTGCCACCGAGGGAAAAAGGCGTCGCACAGAAGCACATTAAGGAGCAGCCCCAGAATATTAGCTTTTATGATGGCAGTATTGCTTCAAAGCACTACTGTGCCAAAGTATCCTCTTGTTTTAACTACTGTGTAGTTACAAGTTAGATTAATAGGATAAAGTGTCGAGTTAGCCACACTCACTTAATGGCTTCTGATTGTCCCTAAAAATGAATCACTTGTGAAATTAGAGAAATTCCTCACTTGTTTGTGTGTTACAGCAAAACATCCAGTATAAATCATATTTTCTTGGTAATCGATACTTTATTTCCTCCAAAAAAAAAAACAAAAAAAACTTAACTGCACACTGCTGCCTCTAACCACTTCCACCAGCTTAAGATATTTCATATCAAACCAAGTCATCAAAGCATGAGAGGCAAAAGATATCAGGTTACTTTAAGATGTTCCTGATGCAACAGATAACACATGGTTTACTCAGCCGAGTGCCAGTACTGACCGTGTTTACTGTTGAAGGCATTGAAGGGATGACTGGGCTGGAGGGGTTGTCGTCGCTGTAGTCTGGCGGTGGCAGCAACACCGGCTCCTCCTCCTCCGCCTCTTGCAGGCTGGCTATGCTCAGACGATGCACCGGCGTGCCTAGATTGCTACTGAAACATATTACATAAAGCTTCAGTTATCCAGCAGCAGCTGTGAAGTTATTGATTCAGTGCTTGGCATGCTGTAGCACCTCTTACCTATTTGATAGCGCTGGCTCAGTGTAAGGTCTGCAGTAGGATGAGGGAAACCAGCCCCGCCTGGTAACAGAAAGACACCGTTTAATCTCAAAAAGGTCAAAATAAAATGACATAATGATTCAGACGACTTCTTTTCTTCAGATCTGCTAAGATATAAAAATCACCGCAGCAAACGCAACACTTGAATGAGACGCTTACATCAGACAGAAAATATATGACAGACAGAAAGATTTCCTTCACTCCAAAGTTGTCTCCAAGTCACGTCGGGAGAAAACGATGACTTATCAGACCAGTGCAGTGGATTTGTTGCTAAGAAACAGAATGTACTGTGATTTCTCCCAACATGGCCTCTTCTTGGGGGAAAGAAAAAAATGCCACTAACTGCATTAAAACCACTTGAAATTAAAAAAGCCGCTTAATGACACGCACAATGAGCCGATAAGGCGGGCTTGCGTTAATTCTTTCAAAGTGGGACCGAAACGCAAACTGAAAGCACTCCGTAATCCTGCACGATCATTCCTAAGTGATCTGGCGAGGATGAAGATGAATGCAATTATTTGCAGAGGAGCGCAACGCTGCTGCAGCTCCATTAAACACAGCCTGCTGTACATAAACGAGTCTGATCATTTGTACAAACGGACACAAAGTCAACAGGTGCTCTGTTTGTCTGTGTGAATATAAAGCAGGGAAATACTTCATTTAGCACCTGTGCACATTTTTCCCTCCTCCCCTGGAGGTGACATGAAGTCACAGCTGCTCTACAAAAAGTGTGACTGCACCTGAACAGCTTTTTAAAAAAATTTCCAGCTAACATATTTCCTGTGACAAGGCATTTGAGGGAAGTAAAATGAAGAATTTATTGCCTGTTCAGTAAAATCCACATGACCAGATGCTATTTTTGTGCTTGTATTTCTGCATGTGTACGTGATGTTTTGGAGCACAACCAGTCGGCCAGATTGAGCTTTGTGACTGTCATATTAAACATACCTGACATACTCTGTCAGGCATGCGGTACAAGCACGGCACAGCAGTAAAAGTGCAAAGGAGAAACTCGTACTGCCACCTGAGTTACGTGGAAAAAACTGTACCCATGTGCCACCATCACTACATGTTTCTTGGAATAGACCTTTCCTGCTGCAGGTGTGCCGACGAGCTGCATCTTGATTGCTTTTAAATGAAGTACGTGTGGGAGGGCTTCCACAATTTTGGATTCAACTGTGGTTATGCAAGTCTTTAAACACCTAATATCCCATCCGGCTCTTAAAATTAGAGTGTAATACTAGCATTGTTTTTGCATTTCGGCTGCTTGGCACTCTCAATACTTTCTGTATTCCCAAACCTGTGAACGTGTCCTTTCTGAAGACACAATTCTTTAAATATGGGTTACAAATATGTACTTCAGAATATTGTACTCCTAAATATACACTGATTAGTCTGTGATTACGTCTTGCAACAAACTGATCTGTTCTCAAACTTAGAATTAAAACATAGGAGCGGCCGTCGGTTCGTGGATGCTGCCATGTAGCCCCGCCGTCCAGAATACATTGGACATGGAGGACATCGCCCTGCTGCCTAATTCATTTTATGCACGTGGCTAGAAACTGGCCACATGCTACGCCAAAGGTGGAGGAGAGGAGAATTTGCACAGCTAATGCTCCAGCTAATTTTACTAGTACCAGAAAGAAGAAAGGTTCGTGTTTTGTGAGAAAAACAAAGCTGGGGTTTTCTTAGTCGTCAACACAGCCCTGAATACAAAAGCAGCTGAAGACTCACTGCTGCGCCTTCTCCAGCTCTCCGTACAGCCAGCCGTCCTTCTCCTCCTGGATGAGCAGAGCGATGATGTCGCCTTCATCAAAGCTGAGGAGCGTTTCGTTGGTGCCCGCGGTGTGGGGGAAAATGGTTCTAACCCGGGTCTTCCTGCCCACATTCAGACCAGATGACTGCGATGTCGATCTGGACAGACTGCCCTCTCCAATACTGCCCTGATCTGGAGGCAGAAGAGATCAGAAATGAGACTGTCAGATTTCTGTTGAACCTGTGAAAAAGAATAGCAGCCTGATATTTTGGGGAAATGGCTAGCTGTTTTATTTCGTTTCTGTTCCCGCTCTTGTTTCTGGCTGCCTTTTTGCAGGTGTTTAATGAACAGGTGTGACATGAGAATTTATTCCTTACATTTTATTTATACCTATAGCTATCTTCAACACAAAAACACTGATCATGTTCATATCAAATTGCTACCTTTCCTTTTCCAACCTTTATTAGTTTTTTTGGTTTTTTTTACACCAATAAAGCCCCCCCCAAAATAAATCAGCATTTTCTAAACTCTAAGTCTGCAAAAGCTGATTTATGGGAAGCCCATATATATTTATTTATGCAATTTAAAACATCAATCAATACCTGAGCTGTGGTCTGAAGAGGAGTTAAGTGGAAATCGGGGCTCTTGATTAAACATATTGGCAAGAGGACTGATCTGGGCTTTCTGGGGTGGTGCGGGAGGAGGGCCAGACTGCATGTTGTTCTGGAGAGATGACAAAGACTGATTAGCAGACATATTATGATGACGTGAGTTGGTATTATTCAGATTTTGACAGGCATTTTGGTCCTTTGATCTCACTTGGATAAAGTCCTTACTGATGTGATAATAACGGTAAATAACGTTTATTTTCTTCCTCTTTATGCAGCACTAAACAGCTGTTGCTTCTGTGGACCGTAACACAATGCAAGAGCAACAACACGTACAAGATTTCCTGCTGATAGCCACGGCTGATGTCCTACTACTTTACACAACAGCTTTCAGCTGATACAACAGATTTCATCACTTCCAAAAGATAAAGTACAAAAACAACGGCACGACAAGATAAAACCCCGCAGGGCCAGTCTTTTACAAATGCTTTGTTCTAGTCATGTACTATTGTCTGCTTTATCCACAGTTTTTAATCAAAATAACCCCACAGTATGCTAAGTATATCAAGATGTGCGATCACATAAACTAATGCGTGACAGAAGAAATCTAAAAATCTTACATTTACAAATCCAGTTATAAAAACTCACCCTGTTATAGTGATCAACCAGCGGTGATTGTTCTGGAATGACGGACAGCCCTTCTATCATGCTCGCCACTGAGTCTGGCACCTTGGTGATGTCGCTGCACTTTTCCTGCCAGCTGGGGATCTTCACAGCCAGGATGTCTTTGGCCTGGAAACACCAGAGAATGAGAGTGTGTGTTAAATTATCCATTATGGAAGGTGTGATGTGGCTGTGCTGGATGTTCATCTCTGTCCTGTCCTTACTTTCTCGTGGAAGTTGCTAATTTGATAGGAGAACATGCAGTGTTTGTCTGCCAGGAAACAGAAGCGTCTCTTTTCTTCCAGCAAGGCCTCTCTGCAGCCATCGGCGATGAACTTCTGCATGTCCATCTGGCGTGATGAGATGGTCTGCAAATACTGCAGAGAGTGGTCATAGGACAAGAGGAACGGGATTAATAACAACAGCAATGACATGCATGAAAGATTGCATTATGTGTATTTGGAAGATTTCTCAAGAGCAAGTGAACCAAACTTGAACCATATGGTAATTTTTAATCTGTGCTCCATCAGGTTCATTAAAAGGCACAATGAGCATATATATAATTAAGAGGATCTATTATACTAATTTCCAGCTCCATAGTTTTGTTCTTAGACTCTAGTAGAGTAGCTTTGCCTGATTCACAGTTCAAAATAAACATTATTAATCTTAGTCCAAAAACTGAATTTAAAAAAAAAAAAAAAAAAAAAAAAAAAGAAAAGAAAATAGTTGTTTTCACTCCCTTCAAGCCAACTTTTAGCTGATTGGCTGCCCTGACAAACAAAAGGTTTGAACGCCATGTGGGCGGGGCTTCTGAGAGTCCAGAGTTTTGCCTGAGACCTCATTGAGGATGAGCCAAGAGTAGAAATAAAAAGGACAGAAAATAAGGAAGTGGTCTACTTTAAAATAATAATAGTAATTAATTAAAATAATTATTTCTATTTTATTTATGTCAATGCATTTTTTTTTATTTAGTGTTTTTTAACTTATTAAACTATAATCAGCCCATAATTCGTACATAAACTTGCAGCTTGTATCAGCGTTAAAACAAATCCTCAATCCCATTTTAAAAAAGGGGATTGAGGAAAGCTCAAATATTTGCTGTTTACTTTATTTTGATTTACTGCCTGTTTATTTTGCGAGTGCCAGCACCTCCGAGCTGCGGGATTTTGTTGTTTTAACACTGACCCGAGATGTGAATGAAAGTCGTTTGTGTGCACAGGTTAGATGCACAAATCACGGCATTAATGAGCTTTGTAGTCAAAGTCTCTGCACTTAAGGACAAGTTCGAGTCTCCTGCTGCTCCTGGATCCATCTTAGCTCAGTGGGAGCCCAAATCAGTGACCCCCTTTGCCAAAGACAGCCGGAGGCTGATTCTAGCTGTCATGCAGCACACACAGGCAACTGGACCCTGACACAAGATGCATCGAACCCTTTAAAATAACTTCTCAACCTTCACTTCATCCCTTTAGTCTACGCCTACTCCCCCAATCCTTTTTCATTTTCCCCAGGTTGTCATGGTGATGGTAAAGTAGCCTGTCTCTAAGGGCTCTGTCAAAGACCCTCCCCTACTGTCTGGTCTCATTCCCTCTGTGTGTGTCTCGCTCTCTCAGACACGGAATCAAAGCTCTTCATTTCCCATTTTCACCACTAAAATTGCCCAGACTTGAGGTGGAAGAGCAGGCAGACAGGGCTGAGCTCATTACTGGCAGCTTACCCAAGCCCTACACATTATTAGAAAGCCGGGCAGTTAGACTCGTCTCGAATGTGGCTCATTGGTGTCATTTTTATCAGATAATGAAAAAGTCAATTCTGAGGAAAGAAAGGCCCCAGTTTCAGCCCGGCTTGAGAAACGGGATCAGACTATCAAGCTACACCTGAATAAAATGGCTTGTTGTATGGGTGCCTTTTAAAAGGTGCCATTCAAATGGAAAGATAAACAGAAGACTGATACCAATCTAGCAGAAAAACACAAGAGTTGCAGAGGTGAGCCTGCAACACTTAGATCTCTTTTGCACTTTGCATTTACTGCTTGAAGACTTTGTATGAATCTCCCGCAACACACCAGGAGTACACACTGATGAAGATGTTATCAGCATGGGAGCATACCTTACTAAAACTGTATATACTTTTCAGCATTGACGGTGCCTTTCCAGATGCTCAAGGTGCCAATTCCATAGGCACTAATGCCATCACACCATCAGAGATGTAGTCTTTTGAACTGGGCACTTAGTCTGGAGGACATGGCATTCATGTTTTCCAAAGAGAATTTCAAATTTTGATACATCTGACCACAGAACAGTTTTCCACTTTGCCTCAGTCCATTTTAAGTGAGCTTTGGCCCAGAGAGGTTGGCATTGTCATATATGGCTTCTTCTTTGCACAATAAGAGCTTTAACCTGCATTTGTGGATGGCACGGTGAGCTGTGTTCACAGACGGCTGTGTTCCTGAGGCCATGCAGTGATTTCAATCGTGCCTGCTTTTAATGCAGTGCTGCCTGAGGTGACGAAGATCACAGGCACCCAGTACTGATTTTCAGTCTCGTCCCTTGTGCATGGAGATTTCTCCAGACTCTCACAGTCCTTTGATGATATTATTTATAGTAGATGATGAGATATTCAAACATTTTACATTGAGGAACATTATTCTGAAAAGACCTAATTAGTTGCAAAATGTTCCTCCAGCTGTTTCTTTTTAGTGCCACATACATTTCTACAATTTTTGCCCATATCCTGACTTTTATTTTTTTTTAGATTTGTTGCTGCTATCAAATTCAAAATGAGCTAAAATTTTTCTTAAAATGGCACAAATATTACAAATGTTCTATTGAGAATAAAACATGGGTTTATGAGACTTAAGTCAGTGCATTCTGTTTTTATTTACATTTTACACAGAATCCCAAATTTGGAATTGGGTTTGCACATCTACCAATAAAAATGGATCTGTTTTGGTTGTGATCATCCATGTCTACTTGTGAAAAGCTGTTATGCATGTTCTTTGCCTGAATGAACGTTGCTATAACACTCAAATAGGAACCAACTCTGACTCAGCTTCAAGCGTCCAAACTTAGATCCATTTCAAAACCTGAATAAATGCATCACATTAATTTTCCAGAGTGCAATGAAGCTTTAAACTCCCCAGTAATACTTTCTCTATTACATGATTACAGGATGGAAAAGTTGCTGAGCACAACGCAAAACAATGCTAAGAATGATGGGGGGTGGGGGTGGGAGGGAAGGGTAGTATTTATATCAGCACCTACCCACACATACCTGAATGCATTCAAAGTCCATCAAATTAAAACATACAGTACAACTTTCCTTCTAATCCACTATTCAACAGTAACTAGACAGAGAGCCAGAAAGTGATATTTTTTGCCCTAAGATGTTCTATATGGTAATTTAGAACTAAGTTTGGCAATTTGTAATGAAAAAAAAATAACAAAGGTAATAGTTTTTCATAAACTGCTGATTTTTAAATCACATGACTGCTCTATAGACCACACATAAGAAAGCCAGAACCAACCTCAGACACAAAGCTGATGACAACAAGATATTGGAGCATTTGGTGAATAAAGCACTGCTCTCTGCAGAGGAGCTGTGTGAGAGGTTTTCATTTTGATTGGACCATACCAATAAAATACTAAAAGGCTAAATGGAAAAGTATTTAACCTCTCCTGGCATTTTAGTTTTACAGGAATCAAAAGACCAATCCAATGTGCTACATCGAATACAACCTGCATCTCAACAGGCTCTGGAACTGTGTGCCTGCATGCATGCTTTCCTTTGTACAAATATAGGTGTGTGAGCCTCCAGTGAAAACAGTCATTCAAGCCAGCTAATAGTTCTATTGTACATCATGTAAAAACAGATGATCTGCAAGCAGCTTTGCCTATAGCGACATCTTTGATGGTTTTACTGCCATCTGAAAGGCATTTATAATGCCATTCTATCCCATGTAAGTCTAAAGATTTGAAGACACTATAGGTGTCCTTTCTTAAATGTCTGTCATCCGTGGGGCTGTTATGTAACATTAAAAAAACACACACACACACACACACACACACACACACACACACACAGGAAGAAGCAAACGTGGAATTTCATTCCAATGAGATGTCTTAATGTTACCGACAAACCAAGACCGCGAACCCTTCTTTCTTTGTGCTGATATGCGACTATCATGAGAAGTCTTGCCCATTTATCATCTATCCTGTCCAATAAATGTTGTCATCCTGATTTCATAGCCACCAGAGTGCAAGCATTTAAAGCTCATATACTTTAAAGACCTTCCAAAATATTAGTGCATAGTCCATCTTGACGTTAAGGAAAGGTTGGAGCTGGTTTTGCTTCAGTCTCACCTCGTTTTCTCTGAGCTCATACTTGGATGAGTGCTTTCCTTGGCTTTTCCTCCTGAGCTTCTTCAGGTCTGTCTGAGAACGCTCCAGGTAGTCCTGTTTCATCTTGTGCTCCGACTGATAGCGCTTAAAGGTGGCCTACAGAAGACATTTCACAAGAGGACATGGGAGAAAGCAAGGCCATTTCATTACACAAACAAGAAGAACCAAACCATCATCTTTACTACCCCCGGGGCACTTTAGCATCTATGAAATATGTTTGCATATCGATGGGCTGGTGTATGCAATGGAAACCTCCTAAAAAAAATGAAGTGGAAATGCCTAAAACTGCATCAGCTGGAATAACCACTTGAGGCCAGCTTCAAAAGTGAATCAGCTTGAAAACCTGCCCAACACTTCAACAGAAATCAGTGTGTCTGCAGCCTAATGCAAACATTTATTTCGGGGGGGGTATAGTAGCCAACTTCCCAACCTTTATGTCAAAAATGTTGTGTGTTTTAACTTATATTAAAGCTTAATGTTATGCATTATTAGGAGTGTGGCCGCACTGAGTACATGCGGCTGTCTTGACAGGTGCTTCTAGCTAGTAGCCATCTGCTAGGCTTTGCTAGCCACCAAACTCTTGACTTGTGTTTGTGATGTTGGAATATTTATACACAAAATATGCCTTGAACTGTGGCTATTTGTACTAATAGACTATGCAAGCTCCAATTTTTGGTGAGTGAAATTATAGCATTTTATTTGTATGCTTAGCACAATATGCACTGACGCATCTACGTCCGTGCACATCTCCCACATACCTGCCAACCTTAACTAAGCAGGTAGAGTTAACTGATAACTTAGCACTCTACCCTGTCTTCCAAAAATAGTCACTTCTTGCTCCAAACAACAAAAGATGATGGTGGTCAAAATGTGACATCCAAAACTATTTGCTGATGTCAAGGTGGCTATGCCCATCTTTTATATAATTGTGGTTGCATGTTTGCATTATAAATGAAAATATATTGCATATGGTGACACTTACATTCATGTATTTGACATCCATCTCTGTCTTCTTCTCCAGCTCAGTAACAACATCTCTGTGGAATCTCTTGAACTGCAAGGAGAAAACACACAAAACATCACTTATTTGTTGCAGCATACAGCGTTCTGCATGCATAGCTTGATAAACGCTATGTACAGTTCAGTCGCATGGCTTGTTCTAATAATCATGGAGTGACTTGGTGAATATATAGAATATATAGTAATGGGTTTCTGAGTGGATGAGATTTCACCCACAATGAATGGATTATCAGTTTATTAAGGTTAAAGATTTACAATCAGGCCAAGGCAGTTAAGATAATAAAAAAAAAGTTTTACATGCACACAGCATGCTGCGCCTTTTATTTTTTTTAAACATTGTGCTTCAATCGCTGGCATATTTCACCTAGTGACACTTGCCTTCAATTTACATATTGTCACAAGTATTTCACCCCAAGGCATCAGGTCCTGGAAATGTGGCTTTTCCACTTTGTCAGCTTTTCTATCCTCTTTACTTAAAACTATTTCAAACTCAGAAATTATTTAAAAATTTTGTAGAGGTTTAGTGCTGGGAGAGGACTGAGAAATAAAATGTTCAGTGTCTAACATTTAGAAATAAGCTAAGCATTTTTTTTTTTTTTTTTTTTAATCGTGCTCAGGCTAAGGCCAGCCCTGCATGGACCATATTTGGTGTTTTTGTTTTTGTCAAAAGATGCTAAGAAAGAAAGAAAAAAAAAGTGCAACACTTTCTAACTTAACAAGTAACCAGACTTATTCTTTAGAGCTACTTACATTCTCTTCCAGTTCATTATGGACCTTCTTGTGGGCTTCTGCAATCTCCATCAGAACAACACCTGGAGAAAAATTCAGCGTATTTCAATAATTGTGTCGAATCGTTGGCTTGTATGCCCACAGGGTTTGTACATATTTTTTACAAATGCGTTATTCTGATTCACTGCACTTTAGGCATTTGTTAGAACACACTTGGACAGAGATCTTTTGCTCCCACCAACAAAAGCTAACTTTAACTGCTGGCTCTAGCTGTATTTACTGTAGGGACATTAGCGTTGTCAGGCTTTTCATCTAAATTTATATTTCCATGGATCGGAGACTGTTTCTTCATGAGGGGTAGGAGACAGAAAGCATTTTAAAACCAGCAGGCACAGATCCAAAAAGCATGACATAGGCAGATACATATTAAGGGAGAATCTGTATCAACAATTGATACTTTTTCAAAAGCTTCCAGTTTCATAGAGCCTTTCACACATCTTTACAGCCCATACTTTACAAATGACTTCTCTCCTTTCAATATTTGAACAGCTGTCAACAAGCAGTCTCTATGAAACATTCTGGTATTGTGCAGTCAGATACAGAACAGTCTCCATTCACAGTCTGGCTACAGCACAGACCGAGCAGCATATGACATGAAACAATGGGCGTGAGTCAATACTGTAAACAGAAGGGGGACAATCATAGCTAAGCAGTTTATACTGTTACCTCTATCACAATTGGGCAAAATCTAGACTCGAGGTTTATTATAGGACAAAATGTTCTGGTGAAACCTGCAAAAACATGCACATTTCTGGGGATGTGACAGTCAATATGAGGGAAAAGAGTGAAAGTGAATGACCTGCACAGATTTCAGCACCTTCTGAAGGAAGTAAAGAAAGCACAAGTATCAGTTTCACTTTGTGATTTTTGGGTGAAGGAAAAAAAAAAAAAAAAAAAATCTCTAAAAAGGTGTCCATGTCAGCACACACCACCTCTGAACACCTAAGCACTCCTATACATTTGATCCAACACCTGACATTCCTCTCCATACACCCCCACTCAGAGCAAACAAACGTAATGATACAGAGCTGTACGTCTGCGATCCTGCGGGCAGCGCCCAGCTACAACAACATTGCCCTCTGAAGGTCACCAGAACGTACTGGTAAATGCTGCCTTTGTGTTTCAACCTGGGGGTTGATGGGGTGGGGGGTGGGGGGCAATGGATGTTGAGCTGTTTGCACAGCCCCAACAACAGACCACATGGGGTGGAAGGGGGAGGCTGAGAAAGGCCAGGAAGGGGCCTTCAAAGAGGCCATTGTACACCTGCCGGTTTCACCTTTGGGGTGAACAAGGTGTGAAAGCCGGCCCGAGGGAGGCCAAATGCTACAGAAAGTCATCACAAGGTGCATGAGTCTGTCACATGAACAACTGAAGGAAGACAGCACAATGTACAATTTCTGGGTATTTTTTTTTTTTTCCTATGGAAAGTAAAGAGGGGAAAAAAAGCAACTCTTTCCAGCTGGTTCTAAATAAATAATTATGAAGACACATTCCCTGGCTACACAGTTTTGCTTAAATGTTAATATCTACCAGACTGGTACTGCAATTCCAACATCATCAGATGAACTGAACTCCTCTGTCTGTTGCTAGTGGCTTATTTTCATTTGAGCACTGCAAGTATAAAGACAATGTAATCTTCCCCCAAGCTTTTCAAATAAACAATTGCATGTTCACTTTTTTTTTTTTTTTTTTTTTTTTGCAAGTAGATACAAGCTTGATAAAAGATCCTTGTGGAAAACCACACAATCCATGATTCACACATTCGACCTATGATTCATTATTATTAACACCAAACGCCTTTTCTTCACTTCGTTCAGCGCCCACTTAGCCCATGTAAAATTTACCCTAGCCTGTACATTACAGATAACACATCTTACAACTCCATTAAATGACCTTTGGACTTCAAACACTTGGAGCTTGGTGGATCTGATGCTTAGACAAGAGGGTGAAAAAAGCACAATCCAACTGTGCTGTCGAACAAAGTAAAGGTTAAAACTAACATCTGAAAAGACGTTTCTTTTAATGTCATTTGAAGCTGAACATAATTCATGTTCCTCGCTCCACGCCTATCAGTTGCCACTTTTATAAGACTGCTGATAAGTCAGTGAATGACAAACGCCTTAGACACAGTCAACAGGTGACGCTATTTATGAGATGGAAATGCCCTGTGCCAACAAAAATCCTGCTAGATAAGGAAACTGCCCAGTATGAGGTGATATTTGCATGGTAAACAGTGGAGCTCACACATTCTCTTTATTTCACAGTTCTTTCCAACTAATGCATCACATGTTCACCTATTCAACGAGCGGACACAACAAATCGACTAGCCCAGGACGCGTCCACAGTCATCAGCCACCGTCTTGTAACAAGGTTTGATCACTGAGGAGAGCATGCAGTGTCTGCGTGATCCTGTGTGAGTCAGAATCAAATGGTATCCAAGTTATAAGCATTACAGTGAAGGTGGGAAAAGATTGTGTTTGGAGGTTGCTACAGAGGAGCTACTCCCTTAATGTCATCATGATGATGAGGCCACCATGATTAATGCTGAATCCAATACGGTGATAACACACTGAGTGATCTCCCACTCGACTTCCTTATGACAGAGATCTTAGATACTCCTCTTAATTTAGCTAAGGTTAAATTACAAGCTCCCAGATGACTTCATGAACAAACTGCAATTGCAGACTGTTTTAAATGTAGCAACTTGCATATTTCTAATGTTTCACATGATTTCCCTTCATACTGCCGGCTGTTATTTTTTTGCCAGAGGCAGCCTCCCAGGGCGTCACCAGCTGAAAGGGTGCCAAAAACAACGAAGAAGTGTTTTCTTTTTTTTAAACCACTCCTAACGTTGACTTTTCAAAAAGTCTGAGATTTAAGACGTGAATAAAAAGCAACTAGCCGCATTTGATCGCCACTGCAGAGTCGTGATACAGAGTGAAATTACAACTAAGAGATAGAAGCTTTATAAAATGTGCCTAAATTTTTCTCCTCAGGAAAAGTACATCACTTGCTGACAAGTATTACATAAAATGATAAAAAAAATAAATAAATAAAAAAATAAAAAAAAAACTCCAAAATTACTAACAAATGGAACTTGAGGCGAGATTCCTTTAAAAAAAAAAAAAAAAACCCTCCACAAAGTCAAATAAGCATTTTCTAGCTCACATTTGAGAGATACACTTCTTTTTAATGGAACCACACTCAGTTCACACACAAACAAAATCTACTCCAAACACACATATGATAAAATCGATAGCCATTTTGACACATGGGCACATTTCTACTCAAGCCTCTTCCCTCACCTTAAACACGTGGAGACTTCAAGTAGCATGAACACGCCTGAGGCTGACTACTTCCTGCTGTGTGCTGCACATAGGAAGGGACAACATATCCCAGCCTGATTCTCTTAAAACTGTCTGAAATTCATAAGTAAAAATAGCTTATGGTGCTTAAAACACTATGGACTGCATCCTGCAGGCATCTTCATTTACATAAGCCATTTTGGGGTGTTGATTCTCAGTGTTAATAATAACAATTATCCACAGTGATGTTTTTGGCTTAATGTTGTTTAATGGTTTGAGTATTTACTGTGATTAAATATCTACTGCGTCTGTATCCAATCAATACCCGTTGCCTTGACAAAAAGTAATGACTTGCCGTCACACAGAGTACAAAATATCATTTATTAATACCAGAGCAAATAATACCCTGAGCACAGAGTCTCAATTTTTTTTAAACATTAAACTGAATGCTAGCTTCAAATGACTTCAAGAGGTTAGCTGAGGTTTGTATGTACATGTATTTAAATTATAACAAAAGTTAGTTTTGAACTGGCCATCAGGCATTCTGAGACATACCCCACTGTGTTGCAGTGGACTTGTGTGTCTCTGCACTGGCTCAGAAATACTCGTTTCCGTGTGCCTGCCAATTGGGTGAAAGCATGAATGTGTCTGTGTGGTTTGAACTCAGCACAATGTCAAATATCAGCAGTTTCATTTCTCATAAGCTATGTAGCATCAAGTTTTAAAACACTCCTCACACCCATGCACGCTAAGATATAATATTTTCATGCCTCCAAATAAATTAATAAAAGAACCTGGAGTCTAAAGACTTTAGCTTGGCAGACTGAAAGTCAGAGGACAAATTGAGCCTAGCTCAGTCTGAGTGTAACAAACTGAACACAGACAAGATAAAATGTAGAAGTATTGCATGTAGAAGGTTTTGAGGTGTAGGCTGGAAGATTTTTATGAATTTATTACCTCAGCAGTTTAGCAGTTTTCCCCATTTACAGTCTTTAAACTAAACTACGTTCACTGCACACGGTCACAATAAATTTTGGTCATGCTGTGGTGTCCAACCACTTTTCCCCCGTGTGACTGTAGCATATGAGATGAAAGAGGGATATCAATCTCTTCAATAAACTCCCAGAAGAAAATTTGCCTAAGCTGCTATCATTTACTATTATTATTATTATTATTATTATTATTATTATTGTTTCACAATCACGAGGGTGACGATTTTTTTGTTTTCAAAAATTATGCATCACATTTATTCCAAGAACTTGGAATCTTGGAAACACAAATGGCCCAACAAAGCCAGGTATTTAAAAAGAAAAAAAAATATCACAGATGTTTTTTCCTAAGGATAAATGTTGGTATTACATAGCAGGAAAGTCACAGACATTAATAATGATTGCTTCTTTTAAGGTGATCAGGTTCCAGGGTGACAGTAAAGTGAACACTAGCTCATCAGCATAGCTTTCTGAGACACTTAAAGGACCTGAGTTATCAGTTCCAACTATGACACTTTAAAATGTGTACCATAAAAATACATTGATTGCTAAGGAGACACATTTTTTACTCATTAAAGTGAAACGTAGCAGAATATAGCTTGGTTTTTTTTTTTTGAGTCAGTACAGGAGTACAGGCTATTAGGAAAGATAAACTGCTTAATCACACTGATTACACAGGCTATACTGTGTGTCATATCTAAAGAATAAAGCCAACCTCTGAAATAGCTATAAGCTAAATATTTGAAATGCCACCAAGTCTTATTCGCCTCAACATTAACCAGTCTTCAGAAGAAATGGTGCCTCTCAAAAGCAAAAACTTGTTATAAAAGCTATCAGCGGGACACACTCAGCAGACTGAGCTCTGAATCCTCGCTCTCTAAAGTGAAAGAAAAATCATTCTGGCTGACATCACCATTTTTCTCTTGCCGACAGTGTACGTCAATATTAAAAAAAAAAAGCAGACTAAGGCTTGACAAACAGTGTAGAGAAAAGGTGGAAGGGGTGCGGTTCATGCTATTCATTCTCCCGTAACATTTTCAGTCCTTCAATACCTGCTGCTTTTCAGAGTGGAATAACTCCCTGTGGAGTCCAGTCATTTGCTCATGCATAGGCAATTTCAAAATGTAAAAGCCCCGACTATAACTTTCATCAATCAAATGAAAACTTTTTGTAATGACCTGCTAAAATGTTAATTTAAGGGTAGCAAAAGCAGGCAGCGGCTATAAAGTCTGCAAACCAACTATGCAGAGACAGGCAGTAGTAGTTAGTAGCAGCGGTGCATTAAGTGATCACAGATGGAAAGAGATCTGGGACAAAAGAGTGCATGGCTGAAAAAGCTCATTATCCAAGTAACTTACTGATAAAGTGAATTCGTTACAGCGCTGCCTTTTGTGAAGCCAATAAATGAGATTAAAGAGCGCAGGAACGGTGACACAGATTAAGGGCTTTCACTCATCTGAGCACTTAGTGTTTCTTCAGGCATTAGAATAAAATTCTTTTCCTATCACTAATAAGCTTTCACATTCATTAAAGTGAGAATCAGAAAAAATTGAGCGGCACCCAAGTAAAAGCCTCGGGTAGCTTTCTGCAAATACCTTCTAACCTCTGTGACGCACGAGCTTTGTGTCATTCACGGAGGGAAGGGGGGAGAAAAAAAAAAATCTATCACTACAGAGGAAAAATCTTTACAGGTGTCTGCAGCAGAGAAGTATAGTAATCTATCTGGTGTCTCATTCTGAATAGTCGTGCAGCTTAAAGTAAATAAAGATTAAAGATTCACTTGAAGCCATGATAAACAAGTATAAATCCTGCAATAGTCAGGGCTCCCCTGTTTAAAGACAGTTAGGAAAGGCAGATGGAGGGATGGGAGGGTGAGGATGAGGATCAGTGGTGGGTAGGCAGTCTCCTCGGTCTGTCTGTTGAGCGTGTTTGCTACTCTACATGCTGAGGTGGGTGAGAGAATTCACACTATCGTGTTGTCTATGCCAGGCAGTGAAGGAATGGCCACGGAGCCTGGAGTTCAACACTTCACCTCCCATTCCACAGTCTGGATATCTGGGTAGGATTTTAGGCCTGAGCTCACATAATGTGATGGAGTAACCTGCCCCCATGCATGCGGATAGATGCGATCACACATACACACACACACACGTAGGATACACACAATCTAGTACAAAATTTATTGAGATACTTGAGTACTTGTTACCCAGAAGGGGCCAGTTTGACTACCGGTGAACGTTCAAAATCACAGCTCTCATCTGTGAGTTTCCATAACAGGAAATGAAAAGTAGAACGCAATGTTTGTAAAGCCATTTCACTTCAGTGATTTTGGTATGCAGAGACAAGCCTACGTAACGCAAACACATTATTAAGTGAAGAAATGAAAACTGCCATTGTTCACTGACAAGAACGTCTTAAACATGAGCTCCATTTCACAACAGCGCAGTATGAGACGTCTCCGATTATGTTAAAAACATTTCAGCCCTTGTCAGAATGTCAAAATATAAATTTGCCTTCTCTGTGTTGCCACTTTGCAGCTAGATGGGCTATGCTGTAAGGTGTCATAGTGGTAAAAAAAAAAAAAGAAATATCACTAACTTCTCTTTTCGCATCTGTTCCCTTCATCTACTCTAAAATTTTCTCAAATCTTAATCATGACTGTCCTCAGTGTTCCTTTAAAAGACAGAAGCAAACTGACAGAGCGTTGTCTTTCCATTTTAACTACCCTGCTTTGATTTCTTGTCTGGTTGTCACATCCTTCTGATTCACAACAGGCCAATCTGTACAGCACCGTGTCATGAAGTGATGCAGCAGAATACAAAAAAGCAACTTGATGAATTGTAATTGCGTTGAATTATGACCCCCCCCCCCCCGGACAAAGTAGGTCGGCTCCAAATTTCAGCACTAATCGAATAATTGGAGATGACTCACAGGATGGATGAAAAACAACCTGTACGTGCTTGATGGCAGCCTCAGAGAGGAGCCTGAGAAGCGAATGCGCTTCAATCCAAATGAGAGGTAGACGGTGCATAATGAATTTCTGCTGCTACCTTGCCTCAGGTACATTGTTATTTTGAGATGCTTGTGTAATTAACTAGCATATGGGGTGAGGCAAGAGGAATGTGTCACTATTATTAAACTTGAAATTGCAGGAAACGGCATTTTAAGAAGTGTCCAGCTTACATTACACTGGCAGGATGTGAGAGAGTTAAACTTCAACCATATGCAATATATATTCCAGTCCCCCTACCCCCCCACCCCCGTGTCAGAGATGTGGACCTGCACATTATTAGGCAGATGGGTTTAATGTTGTGGCTTTTTTATGTGTCGCTAATACAAACGGGGTAATCAGGGGAAAACAGGAAGCGTTTTCCCAGGCTAATAAAATAAGTCTGTTTACCAGATGATGATTAAAGAGTGGGTGTTAACCTTCAAGTCTGGAAAGAAAAACCAATAAACATTCTACATTCTAGCCAGCAGGGGGCAGCTCCTCTGGTTGCAAAAAGGACTCTGCTTGCATACATGTTTATGAGAAAATGACCTTCCTTCTCACTTGATTTATGACCTCACTATGCATGTTACTAACAACTTTATGGTCTCAGTCACTATTTTTAAATTTTATTTAGCAGAGCATGATATTTATTTAGGAAAATTATGACATCATTTAGAGGAATCCTCTAACAGGGACAACAAGGCATGCTTTGGTGTCCTTATTAGTTTGTCAAATAGATATTTATAGACTAGCTGCTACTGTATGAGTACGCACTTTCAAGCTCTTTTATGGTGAATGCAAAAATGCTCAAACTGAGGCTTCAAAATGGTCTTCCACAAACTAATGGCTGACAACAGCTGGGAACATAACCCTGCTGTAAAAGACACAAATTCATAGGTGTATGGGAAGCAGGTGGATTTTTGTTAGTTTAGACCAGAACCAGCCTAGCCATTCCACAGTTTTCAAGTTCTCTACTAAGCTAATGGCTGCTGGCTGTAACCTTACATTCATGTAGAGACATTAACGTGGAGAAATTTGGTAAAAGAATTTCCCATAAAATCTAACTGTTTCTTTAAGTACATAAGAGGAATTCTGCAGTCATTTTTTTTTCCAAAGCTTTAGTCTCACAGCAGAGACATTCTGGCATGGATATGCATCAGGCAGCCCCTCTTGAGAGTTCCCTCATTGCAGGTAGATTTAAAGTGGACTTGCATAATACTCACCGAGCTCTCTGGAGACTGGAGACATTATAGCATTTTCTCCGATCTTTGACACTGCATCAAAATACGCTTTTCCAGCAAGAGCCATTGCTGTGTGGGGAGAGAGATGGGCACAGTTAAGCTTCAGTGGACTTCCTGGATCATTTTTGAGCTGTGCTTTGACCATTTAGAGTGCTGCCACTTTAAAACAGCTGAAGTGCACCAAAGTTCACTGTAGTGCTTATGGCTCATTGTGGGCTCATGCCCTTTTGTCCTGTGCGAGGGTGAAAACTGTGTTTACCTGTGACTGATTTCTCATAGCTCTTCCCGAGGTTGACCAGGTTCCTCAGGCCTGGGTTGAATTGCTCCATTACATTCTGGGGTAAAGAGCAGAGTCTTGTTATTGTGGATAAAAGCAAAAAAAAAAAACAAAAAAACATGGCATCTCCTAACAATTCTAACTTTGAGACATTGTTTTTTAAAGTTTTTAAAATAGGGGGCCTGGTCATGAACAATAAAACTCACAAGGCTATTTTAGTGGGAGTGGGTGGAGAGGAGAAATACTAGAAAACAAGTGCAAGTGTTTGTGCTGTTGCTCTATAAATATCACCATGTGAGAACAATAAAACTTTCAATCTTTAACTTGACCCCTCACGAATGCTGTGCAACTCCCTCGAAAGAGCGAAGTCCCACACAAAAGTCCCGGCTATTTGCAGCACGAACCTCATCCCTCTCGCTCTCTCCCTCTTTCCCTATTGAATAATCAAGCACTGGTCACCCCCTGCCTCTATTCCCCTGGCACACCCTCAGTAGAACAATGAAGGGGCAGGTATGACTTTACATGGGGGAAAAAACCAGCAGAGAGAGAGGATTAAAAAAAACAAAACAAAAAACAGCAGGTTCCTGGTACACTAAATTACAGGTACAACTCCATCTCTTTTTCCACTGTTCCACAAACCAGTAAGAGCATTTCAAAATGTACTCAAGTCCACCCCAACTATTAAACTTTAACCTTTACTCAAAAGGCTTTCCATTTCCTGTCAGAGATGTGAAGGCTCACTTGCTTATCACTACTGAAAAGTAGAAGTGTAAGCTTGATTAGATTAGCCCAGAGTGACTAATCAAGATTACATTCAAATTATTGCTGCAGTCCTTTCAGATCTTCTGATAAAGCTGCAGCAGATTGATTGATTGATTGAGGGACTTGGAGGAACTTTAACAGGGCTGTGGTTCACTGTGATTTATGAAATTATTTAACAGCAGGGTGTGTCCCTGCTGTGGCAGTGGCATTGTTGAATTTTCTTTCCCTGTTAAACAGAAAGTTTCAGTTGCTCCAACAGTTTTTTTTCCCCTTCCAGTGTGAAAGCACAAATGGCTCCTTGAAACATTAAGGTAATGAGGGGGGAGAAAGTACGATTAGTCCCAATAAAACTAACGCACAGTAACAATATAACCATTTCTATCATTTTATGGTAGTTTTACCTGCGGTTTACAGCCACTGTTGAAAAGCAAAAAAGCAGACTCGCCTAACTAGAAATAGCTGATTAGTCCCAATAAAACTAACGCACAGTAACAATATAACCATTTCTATCATTTTATGGTAGTTTTACCTGCGGTTTACAGCCACTGTTGAAAAGCAACAAAGCAGACTCGCCTAACTAGAAATAGCTGATTACCCCTCAAATACACACACAAAAAAAAACAAAACAAAACAAAAAAATAAATAAACATAATATCTATAAATCATTTGCTGAATGCATCACCTCACTCACCTTAAATGTACTTTCAGTGAGCTTGCTCACATCCTCCGGATCCCGAGCCATGACTGCAGGTTGTTTCTTAAGCTCAGAATTTATGATATATAATATATAAATATAAATGAAGAAAAAAAAAATCACAACAAAGCGGGAAACAAAAAGGGCACTTGGTAATTCAGGTGTTGTTTCACTCCGAGTAATAAATCCCACAGCGAATCCTGCTCCGTGTCTGCACTCCGTGCATGCGAGCGGGTAGCGACGCTCTGCAGCCGGCGGAGGACGAACTGACTGGGACACCGAAAGACTTCCCCGTGCCTTTAGGGGCGGTGAGGGCGGGGGGGAGCTCAGACGAGGTGAGAGGGCGGGGGACCGGCGTGACGTCACGAGAGGTGTTACACAGGTTAAAGTTTTCAGGTATTGAAATACAAAGCTATGGCCTGTTGATTCAATTGACTGCTAGGAAGAAAAAAAACATGGAAATGTGACGTATTTTGCCAGCGGATTTAGATACAGTATTCCTTTTAGCCTAGAGAGGGCGCTACTGTACAATAATTAGTACTGTCACAGTGACGGAAGATCCCACTTGGAGCATGCATTAGCGATGGAAGGTTTACTGTAAGTCTGTACTCTAGTGGAAGTATTATTATTATTACAAGTATCTTCTCTTTAAGCTATTAGTTAGACCTACTTTTTACTCTTAATGCTGAATACATTCTCAGTAGCAATCAACAGCTGAGATACATCAGAATATTATGTTTGTATATGAAAGGTCATTTTCTTATGTTGTCTGTGTATGGTCAATAGGCTATGATGGCTCCTCATAAATATCATGTCAACACTTCATTAATCAACACTTAATTAATTTTTTTTTAATTTTAATTACAACTTTATCAGAACCTTACACGCTGCAGTTGAGTGAACAATATCCACTTCATATGCAGTTAAAGTTCAAAGCAGGTCAAATTTTAAACTAATTTCACTCCAAGTGACCAATCAAACTGACCAAGACTACAGCTTTCTTTGTGCTTAAAATGTATCTAAGTTCTCCCCTCAGTAACAAGCTTTAAAACTATCTGACGCAAACAGCAGCCACACCCATTACTGAAACTAGCCTTTATTTTGATATCATTGATGGGCCAGTAAAGCTATATAACTGTGTCTTGCACAATCATGGTGCTTTTGTCATGATAAAATCTGTCCACAGACATACAGTGCAAACACCCGCACAAGTACTTAAAGCTGCCTTTGTAGTAGTTCCCTGAACAATAGGTGTCACCAGCATCTCATCTTGCTATGGTGACACTCTCTACCACTGACAAGATTAAAAACAAAGCTGGTCTAGCTGCCACTAGTGACAATAAAGCTAATTCATCTCAGCTTAAATGTGGAAAATAATAGAGGAAAAATGAAACAGTAAGTAAATCAACAACTGTACTTTAGTATTGTGTTAAGCATTGCGCTTCAGTAAGAAAATTACATGAAAATGTACATGTAATCAAAATACTTTAAGTCAGCATTTTGGGCATATTTGTTGTTGTTGTTGTTGTTGTTGACTGTAACTAGGCAGAAAATAAATCAGGAGCATACATATATATGAATATCTGCTCCACTTGATTCATTCTGTGTTACCTGTACACTGAAATACTTGCATTTAAAACAAAAACAGTGGATGTAGGCGATATGGGGAGGGGGGGGTAATAACAAACCTATTAACTAAATCTTAACTCAATTTAAGTATTGTCCCAGTAACAAGTAACAAGTGGTTGTGCAATTTTTGTTTTGCTGATGCTAATTTCCAATTCAAAGAAACGCAGAGATAAAACCTGCCACATTTAAGGAGCTGTCCCACATGACTGACAGTAATGTGACCCAGGCTGAAGCTTCCTACTCAAAAACCAATTGTTGTTCTTCTTCCATGTGATTAAAATGCATGGTTATGATTTCAAGCCTTTCCGGCTCGTATCTCTTAATCTGGCAGACCAGAAGGAACGGCGTTCCCTCCTCTCTCCCTGATGCCAGTCGACTCTGTTTTCAGAACTAACTTCATACTGTGAGAGGACCAGCAGATATGGACGGGTAAGTTGAACAACTGCTACATTAAAGACAATTACTGACATGTTTTCAAATTTTCATATGTGTGCTTACAGAAAACACATTGCATGGATGTTGATGCTTCCCGTACTGGTCCTCCCGGGTGTAACGGGGACTACGGAGTCAGATTTGAGTATGTAATCCATGATCTCTCTCTTTCTCTCTCTGTTTTATTACTGTTCACACAGAAATCTTGGCTTCACAACTAAACACAGCTTCTCTTTTTAACTAGAAAATATTGCATGGAAGCTTGTTTTCTATCAAATGGAGGGAAATGCCACCTATGTGAGAGACAGAGGAGAACTGGCGTCAGATGTTCCACAGAGACCACGTTTGAATTCTGTGATCCCCAAAAGAATTTCACTTACACAAACTTCACCTATACATGGGACCTAGGAACGGGTATGACTTCTTACACTTTTAAATAGTTAAAAAAGGAAAAATAATCAAGTTTCTTCTCTTTGTCTTACGTTCTTTTTTTGATCTTTGCTACAGAGAAGTGATTAAAGGCACTGAGCCGGTTGTCCGCTATTATTACCCAGAATCAGGAAACTACACAATGTGGCTGAAAGTGGGAGCGAATGAGACCAAATATGCAGCTCCGGTCACTGAGTTCTACTCCACAGATGTTCAAGTGCTTGGTGGGCAGCTTTGAATTCATATATGCATTAACATATTCTAATATCACTTTTTAAAACAAAATTTCAGCAATTTTCTGTAGAAAAGGGCAGACTGCTTTAGCCTGAGCATCCCTGCAAATGACCTAATGTAAATGCTCTCATCTGGCACTAAATGAACCATTAAAACAGGTTTATTAGAAACCACTTTTTGTAGCACTTCTTTAAGTGAAGGTGTCTCGAAACTGGTGCTTCTCAAACTTAAAGATGGGAGTTCGAGGTGCAGAGGGGGCACGGGTGACCATGAGTGAAACGAAGTTGAATTAATGTGATTTATGAAGGGACAATCAGCGAAATGTTATAATCGTGACCTTTGTGGTCTTTGTGTGGAAAACCAGAAACTTAAAAGGATGAAATGATTAATAGCTGAAACTTTTTTGCAGATGCCATCAAACACATCGAACTGAAGGGGCCATCAGAATATGAGGTGTCGCAGGACAGCAGACTGACTTTTCATGTTGATGGAAGGTAAGAGAAGGTGGAAAGTGAGACTGAACAGTGTCCTCTGCTTTTCATTCAGCTTTTAATATAAAATAATATTGTCATGATAATCATTACTATAAAGAAAAAATCTCCTGTGTGTTGTTCGTATGTGTATCTTTAGTCCTCCCATGTGGGCTTGCTGGCGTTTCCTCCACAATTGCGTGCCAGACATGACGGAGGGCTGCACGCTGACCATGCTGTATGATAACATGCTCAATCTGAACCACACCTTCACCTCTGCTGGCTTCCATTGTCTGGACATCAGCCTCCGTAACGACGTCAGCAAGCTGCAGACCTCCTTTAGCCTCTACGTCAGGAGGAACAGTGAGTAACCACCTGCAGGCTAACAGGCTGCTTTCCATAATGAAAAGCAGAGGAATGAAAAGGAGAGAAAGAAAGAAACTGTGTGGCAGAGAAATTGTTTTAAAGGTTTTAAGGATCATTTGCTGTTGTGTGATAACTTTTAAAAGAACCCCTTTGCAAAATTTATTGGATAACAGCAGAATGTGCTGTCGCGATGTTACACAACACGGCTGAAACTCTGCGTTTGTGTGGATTCTTTCCACACGGGACAAGTTTCTCTTCAGTGCTCTCTGCCAGACAGGCTCTGCAGGATCTGACTGATGTTTTCACACAGATGTATTTTTATTCAAATAGCAATCTTTTTAAAAACCTAACCAAAGCGCAGCTGAAAATGTTTAAATTGCAAAAGAATAAAGAAAGGACAGAAATAAAAGTTGAAGGGTAAGAAAACCAGAAAGCTTCCTCCTTATAATACTAGATTGGCCACATCCATCAACATTACTACTAGACTGCATCTTCCTAATAGCTTCATTAGTTCTACTGAGTAGTGAGGAGTCAGATGAATATATTGTAAAGTTTAAACTGGCAGAACTAAACTACTTGATCATAAATGACACAGAGGAGTTCATGATTCAGCAGCATGCTCAGTTTTGAGTACTGAGGATGGGTTGTGCTTAATGATTTCTAAAGGCTCCAAAAAGGGATTCAAAGACACCTTGCTGCTGCTACAGGTCAGCCTGAAGGCTCAGCCTGGAGATACCCAAGCTGTTCAAGACACCTTTACTATTCTAAATCAAGAGACGTTTTAGGTTTCCACATGCTTTTTTTTCTGCAAATGATCTAACCTTAAGACTCCCTAACTACTCCCAGCACATTTACAATCTGTTAATGCAGCTTAACATGAAAGCTATTCAAAGTCTTCCCAATTTTGTGTTGAGGAACATTAAACAAATCATGAAACAAAGCTACTCAAGCAACCTTTTAGAAACTGGATTTGTAAATTAATTAGCAATTTTATGGCCATTTTCAAGGCTCTCTTGGCACTCATTTTCACTAAATTTTTATTAGTCTGTGGGTAGTTTCTCCTTTAATATAATTCCACTGAATCTCATCTAAATCATTGACTTTTTAGAATAAGTGCAAGAATACTGTTAAATACTCTAAACCAGAGACAAGCCATCTCCTGTTACTCTGTTTCTGTGTCATGAGGTGTTTCATGTGCCGTTTAGCTGCGTTAGTTCCACAGAGAGAGAATGAAGAGTGAAAATCGAGGAATCCAAGCATGGCAGAGCAGAATGATCTGACTGGTCCGAACACGTCTGCTGTGCTCAATTGATTCGTTGTTGCGATTGAGCCAAAATTAGTGTCAGCTTCTTACTCGCACAGAAACGCACATTTTCTGGGGCAAATTTGGAACTTACAGTGTGCAGCATTGTAGTGTGGCAACACATGGCCCAAGTAATATATGTGATATAATGGTTTCAGTTTTTATTGTCTCAAACAACAGACCGACACTCACTCAGATTGTAATGTTGTTTCTACCTTAATTACAGATAGTGCCCAAATTTTCTTCATCCTGTCATGTGCCGCCATTCTCGCAGCAACGTTGTCCTTCATCACAGTCATCGCCTGCCGCCCTCATCACCACAACAAAGCAAAGGTACGTAATGTGGTTTTTTTTATACCACTAAAATAATGTTTCATTAACCATGAATCCATAAGATAAAGGCATAAGTACTGATCATTACAACTAAACAAAGCTTTCATTGCAAATGTTTCATAAATCATGTTAATAAGAGGTTTTAAAATTGTGTATTTCATCAATCATGTAAATCCTTGTGGTTAGGATTTATGTAAGTAGCCTTTTATGCTATTTTTCAGTAGCTGAGTGGGTGCCAGTGATTGCAGTTAAATGCTGTGTGAGACCACAAGGAGGCTGCCTATTTCCAGAAATAAATCACACTTGAACAATAAATTACAAACCGCAGAAACGCAGAAATTTCAACCTACCTTACTGTGAAGCTGCATTTTAACTAAAAGCAACTTTGAAGCTGGCTGATATTTTTTTGGTTTCATGTCATCTTGCAGATTTCTGCTTCCAGTAATGCCCTGTTTCAGAAGAACCAAGACTCTGATGGTCAAAGCTCAATTCTTTTGAAACTCTCCAACATGGAGAGAGGAGAGAAAGAGCCACTTCTGTCACAACATGGGACTCAATGCTGCTCTTAACCAGCACACTGCTTTTTTTTTTCCTGCCTTTCGTCTGTGTGCCCCATTAGTGTGGCTACATACACATGCATGCATTTGGCAAAGGAAAATGCACACTGTCACCCTGTATATCCTGCATGTCTCAATATAGATATATATTGCTGAAATGTGCATGATCAGGGTGCAAGGCATCATCGCTTGATATGGCATTGTCTAAAAAAAATAAGGTGCCTGCATATATTTAGCACTAAGCCCTGAACTGGGTTAATTAATGGTTTCACTGCTAATGTTCACTTGGCTAATAGGTCAAACATTGCATTTGTCATAAAATAATGATGGCGATCAATTAATGAGTCACAGGGCTCAGGCTGACATTCAAATAAACTCATAAAAAATTAACAGCTCAAGTGTAGGTCATGATTAAACAATGAGTGTTAATAATCATGCTGTGAATGGATCGGACAACTCATTCATTCCACTTTTTATTAAAAAAAAAAAAATGACCATGACAAAACTTCGTTTTGTTGTTGCTCTCCAGAAAAAGAATGAAACAACTGTTTATACATTTATCTTCCAGTGTTAAATGCTGAGGGATAACTGCACAAGATTTAAATTTTTTTTTTTTTTTTTGCACAAAACTGATATTTGACCTCTGTCCTTGAACCTTTGACCAAGACTGTTTTAGGTGGTGCAATAATACTACCACAAACAAGCAAAACAGTTTTTTTTTTTTTTTTTTTACAAGTACGGATTGATAGAAGAATTTTGTTGGACAGCTACTGGAAATTCAACAGGTAGGGCAGTTCTCTGCCATACAAAGTGACTGATGGTTAGCTTCCCAGAGCGCAACACAGCAATAGGAAACAAAGGGAAACTGGTTTGTTAAGTTCTAAGTAAAAAAGAAAACTGTCAGTGAAGGATAAGAAGGCTGGATTATAACAATGCTGCCTGATGATATGTAGCACACCAGAATGATATAAAACTGCATACTTTTGCAATGTATTTTCTTGAATGCCTGCCAACCCTATTGACCCTGCAGGCTTATTTCATTTATGAATAGCATATTGAACAAGCCTAGGCAGTATTCAACAGCTCTGTATAGCTGTGCTTAAATACAACTGTGCATAGAACAAAAATGCTAATGTTACCATTAGTTAAGTCAAATTTATTTACAGAGACCAGATTGCAGGTTTCAGATTTGACTCTGAACAGCATTTGTATCTGTATAAGAATAAACTTACCACCTTAAATGGGAAAAAAAATGGCCTCTTTTGGGGTGGACAGACATGCAAAAGGTGTTTCGCAAAGACAGCTGATCCTGTCACAGCAAACATTTCAACTTGTTTAAACAGAATAAATTTACAGTACTGGCAGTCAGGATAGATGACATGTGACTGAGAGGGGAGGACGTCCAAGTTACACCACATAAAAACTGCAGCTTGCAATGAAAATGCTAACATCATGAAGTTCCTCATGTTCACAATTTAAATTAGCATATTTGGCTGCTAATATTTTCTCATTAGAACTTAGAACAAAGTACATGTGAGGCTGTTGGCACTGACGTTAGTTTAGTAGATTTTTTATAAATAAACCTCAAGTTTTCTATCAGCTTATACTGATACAATTCAATGCACAGTACAATATATATAATTGAATGAATGGATGGATGTCGTGAAAATGAACATTAACCAAACTTCAATAAGGCTGGTGTAGGCAACATGTTTTTGGGTCACTGGCCAGAAAATCCATCTGTTCATCCATTTTCTTCCACTTATCCGATTCAGGGTTGCATATCCCAGCTGTCGTCAGGCAATAGGCTGGGTACACCCTGGACAGGTCGCCAAGCTGCCGTCTGTCGCAGAGCTAGAGTCAGCTATACTCACATTCACACCCAGAGTCAGTTTAGAATCACCAGTTAACCAAACCACATGCATGTCTTTTGACTGGGAGAGAACCCACATAGACACTGGGAGAATATGCAAACTCCACAGGCTGCTGTGAGGTAATAGCACTAACCACCACACCAGGGTTAAAGACACAGTGCACACCATGCCAAGATAAAGAAAAGAATCATTGAGTTGCAATGGCCCGGTTAAAGTCTCAGCCTCACTGAAATGCTGTGGTAGGACCTTAAGAGAGACATGCATAAATGAATACCTGCAAACCTCAATGAACTGAAACAACCTTGTAAAGAAGCATGGGCCAAACTTCCTCAACAATGATGTGAGAGACTGATAAAGTCATACAAAAGCAAAAAAAAAAAAGCAAAAGGAAGCTCTACAAGCTATTGAATCATGAGCTGTCCTTAGTTTGACACACACTGATTCTGTGGCATAATTTTTGTTAAATAACTAAAGTCCTAATTATTCAAAACCAAAACATGGGTGTGAGATGAAAGAAAGGCTTAAATAAAATTCAGTAGAAAAACAATAGATGACCTTACATAAAATCTCTGAATCTTTTTTTAACTCCTCTGGCGTCAATCATTTTATTTTTATGCGTTTTTTTTTTTTTTTTTCACCTTGATGGTGTTTAATGATATAGCGTGTTCTCTGTTAGAGACGTCAGCATTATTAATTGTGAGTGCTTTGATGAATGCTGGTTGTCAAAGACACTGTGGGGAGATGCAGATGCTAAGATGAATATCAGGATGACCTTGAGCTAAAAAAAAAAAAAAGTTAGTCTGCAGCTGGTCACATTTTTTAAGAGAGAGAGAGAGAAAAAAAACTCATGTTAGCTTTCAACTGTGTTACATTCACTCATTTCTACTGAAGCTTTGCCAGCTTTGAGGTTTGGATGTGGTCATGGGTACATGGGTACATATATATCAGCAATATGAAAATGAATGGTCAGAATACAGCAACTTTTTCCTCAATGTATTAAATAAAATATTATGTTATATTTTTCTTTAAAAATAACAGGCAAAATGAGAATATTTCAAGCTGATGAAAATTTGCAAATTTTTCAGGTAAAAAAATGTGATGTGAATTTCTGCGCGTCACAGTAGGAAAAATGCTGCTTAAACTGCGCAGTGAGTCCAGCTTATCAGCAAAAGGCGCAGCTGGAAACACAGCGGTGGAGACCCGGACTGATTTATTTCTTTTTTTTTGGCAATCACACGCGTAATGTCCCTGAATCTGCAGGTTTAACGCTTTAAATAATTCGTTATGTCGCAGAGAAAGGCCGACTCACGGAGACACCTTTCATTCCAGAGCCCTGCTCTTTTCCTTTACTTTCCACGAACTCGACACTTGGCATCGATACTGTGTGATGAGGCACGTCACCAAATTCAAAAGCTATTTTCTCCAACCTTTGCCTCTTAAAAAGTTCACTGTCTGTGTTATGGTGCTTAGTGCGCTAGCATAAATGTTAAGGTAAAAAGTGCTGACTGATGTTTTTATCCGCTGATCACTGATTAGTGTTTCATTGGCAACATGGAAAATGTGTTCGCGCACAGGTCTTGGCCTGCCATCTGTTGCAGTGCATTGTGGGATTTGTAGTGTAAGTGGTGGGAGCGCCATTAATAATAGCTATATGACATCATCTCGCAGGCCATATATAAACTCAAGCCAAATCCGGCCCACGGGCCTTGAGTTTGACACGTGCTCTAGACACTTTGTATCATGGAGCATTAAGATTTATCTCAAATTCTAAAGCTCTTACTCATCAGTGTTTGCTGTATGAGCTGGTCCACCCTTCATGCTCGCAGGTAATGGTGTATTCTGATATATAAGTGTGTATTAGGTCTGCTTCCCTCTTGTCTTCAGACCAAACAGAAGAGTTCAGGTCCTTACACTCTGAGGTCTCAGGATCGTCTGTTGTTGTCTGTTCCCAAGGTCAGGATTGGGACAGGCAAAAAGCATTCTAATTCGCTGCTCCTTCTACATGGAATGAATTACAAAAAGACCTTAAACATAAGGGCCTGGTCTCAGTGCATGAGTTTAAGACACATTTAAATGAAACTTGAAGTAATTGTTTCCTGGATGACTTTATCAGTTGCTCACATTTTTGTGGAGAAATTTTGGCCCATTCTTCTTTACAATGTTGCTTCATTTCATTGAGATTTGCAGACATTCATTTATGCATAGCTCTTTTAAGGTCTCACCCATTTCAATCAGGTCGAGGTCTAGACTTTAACTTTAATTTGCTGCTGTGAACAATTTCCTGCCTTTAGCTGTTGGACAGATACCCACACATCTGACTCTGGCATAAAGAGGAGCTGATGGGAGACTCAATGACTGCAAGTGGCCCAGGTCCTGTGGCTGCAAAAAAAGCCCAAATCATCACCTCTCCACCACCGTGCTGACAGTTGGAATGAGGTCTTTGTGCTGTCTTTGGGTTTGGGCTCATCTGTCCAAAAGACATTGTTTCAGAAGTCTTGTGGTTTGTTCAGATGCAACTTTGCACACCTAAGCCGTGCTCCTATGTTCTTTTTAAAGAGAAGATGCTTTCCCCTGACAACCCTTCCAAGCAAGTCATACTTGTTCAGTGTTTTTCTAATTGTGCTGTCATGAACTTTACCATTTAACATGCTAAGAGAGGCCTGTAGAGTCTGAGATGTAGCTCTTGGTGTTTTCCAGTTTCTCTCAGCGTTGCACGGTCTGACCTTGGAGTGAATTTGATGGGATATCCACTCCTGGGAAGATTGGCCACTGTCTTGAATGTTTTCCACTTGTGAATAATCTTTCTCAGTGTAGAATGGTGGTTCAGGCTAGTTCATCTGGTGTTTTTTTTTTTTTTTTAATTCAGACCTTCTAAGGCCCAGATTATGTTTATTATGTCCTAGACCTTAAAATTTTAAAAGGGTGTGCTTTCCTTTTACCAGCTTCTTAAGCTTCTTAAATGCTTACCTCTGCAAATCCCCTGAAAACAACCTCTGTGAATTATACAAATTATTCTTCACTATTGGTTCGCTAGAGCACAGTGAGTATTTCCCTCTACAAAGAGCCTTTCAGTATAACAGGTTTTGGCTATTTTTCATTCAAGATCAAGTACTGTATTCTTTTGGATTCCATAATTCTGGGTTTTACTGAAGCTTAAATGATCAGTGTCTATTTTCCAAAAAAATAAAATAAAATGAATGTGTGCCCTGTAGTTTCAGCCCTTGTGCGAGACTTGCTTGTCTAATGAAGAGTGTCTGTGATGTGACTCCTGACCTCTCTCATCTGTTCAGAGTTGCTAATGCCACCAGGGACACCTGTTGTTGCTTGACTGACGCCATCAGAGCCTAAAGATCCCGCTCAGTCTGTCTTAATAACTGCTGGTGCCACTCCTGCCTCAACTAACCATTCTGACAAGAACAAGGCAATTTTTAAACCGGTGTACATGTCCATATCATTTTAAAACAAAGTCTACAAGACAGTAACCTCAGGAAAACATTTTATATTAATATTAAGGACATACCTTTTCAACATGAAGCTTATGGATTCATTTTGCAGCAATAATTTTCTTTATTTTCCACATTTTCATTCCACATTAAACACTTAGAAACACTTGGAAAACATTAATGGCAACTTATGCATTTATATAAGAAGGCACAGGACAATGGGATTGATTATACTGTGCTAAAAACAGATCATATTTTAAAAAAAAATACATTTTCCTTCTGGACAGAGACACTACATATTAGAAAGTTACATTCAAATTTACATTCAAGTCAAGCGCACGTTATAAGGTTTTGATAGTTTTTTTTTTCTTCTTCTTCACAATATAGAAGCTGTGAGTATGTTTTCAGCATGATTCACCATTTAAACAGTTTTTGTTATTATGGAGAAGGTGAGGAAGAGAGCACTGTGCTAAGCAGCATCACTGGTGTCGGATATGCAAAGAGACAGTAATGCTTCCCAACCCGGTTTATCACAATGCAAGCTGTAAAATGAAATCAGCAGCATTTCTAACACAGAATTCGGTCTATCGCAGGTGATCCGTGTGACCGTCACCGCCACATAAAATATGTTCTTCAGACGTCACCCCTTTAAAATAACTGAACATGTGAGGTTCAGATTGTTACTGGCTTTAAGCCCCACTGCCTGGTTAAAGAGGAGGCATAACATTAGTCACCCTTTTAATCTTTCCTCCCACACAGCATGCAACACTCACTCACATGTTAATGGCAAAGTTGGTCTGGACCTGAATGCATTTTTCATACTACGAGTGCGCTGGACTAGAGTGGATTTTCATTACTTCAGAGCTTTGGAGTGAGTGTGTGAGAGCGTAGGAGTGGGTTTGTTTTACATCTTAACACTAATACCTGCAGGGACTACGTTACTATGGGTGGCATACTGAAGCCAAGGATCTTAATTGTGGCAGAGAAACTGCTGTCATTAAGGAGCCACTGGAAATAACAACCAGAAGTGATTGTGCTCAGGCTGCCCAAAACAGTTTGCATGTTGGTGTGTTCCCACATTCACTGCTACATATCTAACAGTCAGACTTGGTTCAATTATCCCCTAAAATCTGCGTGTAAACCAGGCTAAGAAAAGCATCCATCTACAAGTGAAGTGAACAAGCTGTCTTACAGTAATAGAACACAACTTGGAAAAAAAAAAAGCTGAATGGATGGAAATGCTAGCATGAGAGGCTGAGATATCTAAGCGTTGGGCAGCCGCTCCTGACATATCTCCAAGGGCCTCTTGAACGCTCCCCTCCCAAACACTTCGACATTGCTCGCCAGCCAGGAGATCACATTCCCGGGAATGTACGAAGTGCAGTTGGCCATAGATTGGATCTCCACCGGCTTCAGAACACGGTCCCAAATGTTCACCTGACTCAGCTCGCCCACGAAAGCCTGTCCGGCATCAAAGCGCCCGCCCACCATGTCCTATAAGAGCCATAAACAGCAGGATGTGAATTTAAACAGCATCAACAACAACATTATCAAAGGTAATTACCTCTTCCAGAGCGGAGGAGGAGGCAGTCAGTGGGAATGTGGATGAACCACTCATTAAACTTTTGAACTGTCTTTTAAAGTGCTCTTGCTTTGCTCTAGTGTCAGCGCTACGTGACCCCTGAGGACACAAGTCAGGTCCTTCATCTATTTTCTGAGAAATCTCTTCTTTTGCCAAGGCTTTATTTTCATAATTTAATTTAAAAAAATTCTTATAAGCACAAGGACTGCTTTGTGGCCAACAAACAAACAAAAGCAGAATAATCTGATGGTGTCATGGTTGAATATTGGATTCATGGTTAATATGTTTGAGTTTTGTTTGTTGGTTGTGTGTTTGTTGAATTGTTGGACTCCTGTTTTGATTTCTTTATCATTCTAGTAGATGGAGACTTTTTGTTTCTTGTGATATTATTGAACATTTTGCTGTATTACTTCATGTTATCCTCATGATAAATTTCAGTTTTATGTTTCTGTGCTTTGATTCATGTCTTGATTTTTATTCTCTGTAGTAGATTTAGTTCTCACTGCGTTCCCTCGTTCAGCCTTTGTGTTTATACAGTCCTTTGTCAAAGTGTCTATCAGGCTTCCCTGTCTGCCACCTGCTGTGGTTTTGGAATAAAAGGCTCTCCTTCAGTTATTATAGTGAGCCTCTGTCTTGCAGATAAACTGCTTGAAAAACAAAACTTAGTTAAAGTATTCTCAAACTGTTAATTTCAAGATTAAAATATGACAAATACTTATTATTTATTTGTCATGTCCGGTGGAAAAAACTGTGAGAGACAGACCAGAGTGCAAAGTCCTTAGACAAACAGACCTGTTATAGCTGAAGCGCCTTCTCTTACCATCTTCAGAGAATATTAAGGAGACTAGAGCGACCTAAAACGACTGTATGACACAATCATCTGTCTGAACTGCAGTCGCACTCCTTGTTATGTGCAGTCTATAAAATGCACAGCTCTTTTGCTTCCTGTGTTCTTGTTTATGTGTTTGTCAGCAAGATTATGATAAAACTGAAACCCAGTGGAGATGTCAAGAAACATATGCATATAAAGAACCCATGCAATTTTGGTGTGTATTCAGCTATTTTTTTTTTAAGTTAAAGATAGAGTACTGGCATTGGCATTGGCAGAGTTTGTGCTTTCCATGTGCCTGTGTAGTGGCTCAGATATTTCTGTTTAAATCAAGGTGGCAGACTGACATACCACCTTACAAACCAACAGACAAAAAAAATGATATATATTTTAGGTCCAGTGGTGGATGCAAATGTGTTAAAGATGCCCAAAGTTTCAAATAATGAAGTTGGCATTTGTACAAGTAATCCCTATGAACCAAAGGCTCGGACCTCAGAGGGTTCTAAACATCCAGTTTCACACTGTTTTTTCAACTCTTGGATCAGTATGATGTCAAAGAGAGTTGGATATTCTAAACACCATAATTTCAGCCACACATCTCTGGCTGTGAGCACAGCAGCTCCACCCACTCTGCTGTACAGAGAGCAAGGAATAGCCAATCAGAAGAAAAAGGAGGCTGGCTGTAAAGGGAGAGGAGGTAAGACGGCTTGTTTCAGCCAGAGGAGCAACAAAGAGGATGTATCAAAGCCCAGTATGAGATAAATAAGAGTTATTTTGAAGTGTGAATCATGCAAAGCTGCTGCAGTAGATACCATAATAAAAATATGGAATAGATAAAAGGTATCAGAGCTAAACAGCAATATGACATTTTTTTTTTAACTAAAGCACCACTTGAAGACCACAAACCTTGGCAAATGCCCATTTGTGCAATTTTAAAGAGTGATCTGGACGCACACCAAATATTTAATGGTTCTTTCCGCACCAGGAGGTGTCATGAAAATAGACTGGGGTGGGTTTTGTGTAAACCCACTAAAAGCGAAACAAACAAACCTCAATAAAAACATGCATTATTAGCTACTTGGCAGAGATAATGATACATTGATTCATTCAGAGAGACAGCCCTCAGCATCTGTGGGCAGTGACAGATTTACTGTTGTTCTAATAATTGTTTCGTCCTGATAACCAGCCTGCACCTAATTTGTGCTGCTTTAAATCTGGGTAATTTTCTTCTTTCTAGCTGCAATTTGCAGAGACACCTCATAAATAACACTTCTTATTAGAGAAGTACTTGTTAAAACATTTTCGAGTTGTTTTAACGTGAAAGTGACGCACTAGGCAGTTCATGGTCACTTCATGAAGCCGTATCATTTCAGGCAAACTGACTTTTTTGATTATGAATCTAAAAATAGAGACATTCATCAAAGATTGTATTGTATTTTACCTGCTCCTGCCCCAGGATGATGACTCCTCCAGGTTTGATGGGGTGCCAGGCCGCAAGGTTGTCACCAGCTCCCAGCTTCTCCCCGTCTTGGTAAGCCTCCCACTGACCATCTCGTGTAGTCCAAGAAATGCAGATATGGTGCCACCTACCATCACGTACCTCCAATGGAAGCTGGGCTACCTATTGTTGTGAAGAAATCGTAATTTTGAAACATGTCCATTTTGGACAAATATGATTTTTACTGGATAATTATGACAATTTAATTACTTGCCTTGTCATTAATAAGGAGCTCAATTGGGTTATTGCCCCATTCAATCAGCACAATCTCATTTGCTTGCCCTGGTACACCATAAGAGAAGGGTGTGCCTATACCAGGGCTGGCGCTGGACTTGATCCACATGCAGAGAGTAAAGCGTACATTTCCTTCCGGCAAGCTCTTGGTAATACGGCCATACAAGTAGTTGGTACGCTGGGGCAGGGACAGCTTAAACTGCTCTGGGGACATGAAGTCTCCTCCACCTGTAATAAGATGGGCAGAAAAGACCCACAGAGATGGATGTGGGAGAGGTGACCCATGAGGCTGCTATGATTCATAAAATCATCAAGACTATTCTGAGTGCTGCCCTCTGTTTCATAGTAAATGAGTTTGCAGCACATTTTATTCACTCATAATTTTCCTTCTGTGTGACACTATTCTCTGTGTAATCATCCATCCCATAGAATGTGCTGTATATACCACTGAACCTTATTTATATCTCAAAACAACATTTCCTCTTGATTTCATCTCTGCAGCTTTAGTGATGCAATCTGATTTGACAGTTGGCGTTTTGCTGTACCTTTCTCCAACTCATTGATCCTCTCCACCAAGGCGTTTAGTGTGCTCTCTGTTTTCAGCCTGTACGCAGCTGTTGCATTGGACAGCATGCTCTTTTCCGCCTCCAAGGTGCTGACTTTTTTCAGGAGCTGTTTCTCCAGTTCCCCAAGACGCTGCTGCAGCAGGTCACGGAGCTCACTGGGGAATGAGGCTCCGGATATGTTGGCCCTCATTTGCTGTTGCTAAGGAAGGATAAACACTTGATCATGAGCAGGAAGTGCACAAAGATAAGCAGGGACACTAAGCCCCTTGAGAGCCATAAGCTTCTGTATGACTGATTGATGGGTTTACAAATTCAGTTAAGTAAAACTTTTTGGTCAGTTTTCCACTCCTGTCAGGATCATCCACAAAATTACTTTAACATGAGAGCCACACATTGGGCTTAAAATTGAGTATTTTCTGTGAGGCAGTCATGATAAGACTACGAAGAAGACACTGTTCAGTCTCTTGAATGCACAAGCAAAGTGATCGCAGGTCACCCGAGGTCCTGCCTCACACAGAATTAAACAATTAGGTGTATAATCTCTGCCCACTTACTGTTTTGATTATCCGCGAGAAATTCAGTAGCAATTCTCAGAAGTCTGTTGCTGTGCAAACAGAGTTTGTTTTAATCCCTTTAAATCCGCAATCCGTAATCAAACTAGGGTGTTAGGGATAGGTTTTGGCACAGTGGTTTGCGCAACGATGGCGTCTTACCTCAAGGTTCTCCAGCCGGTCCTTGAGTCCCTGCATTGTTTTTCCAAGATTGTCGATAGTTTCATTTGGATCCCCGGGAACATCCCCCATCGTGTTTTGCTTGTCTTTGCCCCACGAACCCCCTTTGTCGTACTTTCTATCGGCGGTGGCTGAGGCGCACAGAGACAGTTTGGTGGTGAGCTCGTTAATAGTGCCGAGCTGTTTGGAAATCGTTTCTTTCTGTTGTAAAATCGTCTCTCGTAGCTGCATGACCGTGTTTCTGAGCTCTTCTTCTTGACTCCCGGCATTTAGCTCGGGTAACAAAGTCACGGGGCAACTGGCGTCGCCCGTGAGGGGTATTGCCCGACAGATGTAGCGCTTTCCATCGTCCGCCTGGCCGCTTGTTAACTGACCACATCCCAGAGCACAAAAACACAACACTCCGTACAAAAGTGTAAGCATACCGGCGGCTTGTATCCCTCGGAAAGGTCGACGAGTAGGTGAAAACACAACCGTGAAATTCTTAGCACTCCAAGGCGAGTCCGCTGTTCAGTGCGTAAAGGTGTACTCCAAATGCGTCTACGCGTAAACCATCATGTATAACTATCTCTACAAAGTAGCGCCATGGTGTCTAACGAGCAAAATCAAGAACGGAAAATCTGTTCAGGGTAGTTTGCCAGTGTAAGCCCGTTAGTGTGGCTTGTGATAGCGAAACTATTCCTGGCACAAACGGAGCGCACAGTGTGGTGCTGATCAGACAGCTCCTCTTGGGAAAGAGGATTACCAAAAAAGGTGTCTGTGGAAAGTCCTAGATGTGTTGTAGTGGGCTGACGTCACCGAGTCTGGGTGAAACGTTTGCTTAAATGATGATTTGTTAAGCTGATTAAGACTTTAAGACTTTAAGTCGCTGTCGGACAATGATAGGATTGAAAGGTGTGGTCGATCAAAGGGTGTGGTTATTTTCATACTTATTCTTTATGATTATGCTCACCCTCCCTCACCCCTTATTTTCTCAGTTAATTAGTTTCCACTTCCCGATATGTGTGTGCTGTATGTGTCCAGGTCTGGTGGTGTATATGATAGTTTTTAGATAATAAAAATACAGTAACTTCCGAACGTATTCGTTATGTAAGTCCTGGCAGGTAGTGCATTCAAGTGATAATGCAGCTATGTTCGGCTGCATTAATTTTTAAACACTGCACCAACACACATGGCCTCAAGGCATTTTAGGAGCAGAATTACAGCCGCCAAAAAAAACAAAAAACGTAGCAAATCATTCCCAGTGCAGGTGAGTCTCTTCAATACAGCAAGCGGTGAAGAAACAGGATGTGGTGGTAAACAATTAGCAACAGTTGCCTGCCTAGTTGTGAAAGGTCAATAAAGCCTGTTGTGCTGACTGGAAGGCCTACCGCTGTGCTTTGAAGATGGCATCCAACCATGATCCAAACCACAAAGTCAATCAGGGTCTTTTTTTTTTTTTAACACTCTGGGATGATGAAATAAAATCATTTGATCACTGAGTAGAAATTGTTCAATTCTGGGATTTAAAACAGCAGAAAGCTCATGGAAATTTGGATTTGTTCTAATGTAATGATCAAAGAAATGTGGCAAAAAAAGAGGATTTACATAATTATCAGAGAACTTGTGCTTGTCATCCAGTCAGATTTGACTTTTTACGCCTGCCATTCAGATAAAAAGTGGCATTAGGGGTAACATTTATTCTCACTGCTGCAACTTGAATTGGAACTATTTTTAATTACCGTGCACATTCAGGTAAAGTTATACATATTTACAGCTAGATATAGTTAGGATTCCAACAAAGAAAGAAAAAGTCACAAAAGTCACTGAGCAGAAGGGGTTATAATGCTGCATGTTTTACTGGGAGTGAAAATAGGGGGAAAATAACTGTGGTTACACTTATGCATCATTGTGTCTGAAACATTTTTTGAAACCATTTGTCTGTTTCTTTTTTTGTTTTTTGTAAATAAACCTGCTAACACCTTAGACATTTGAACTGCGACACAAGGCTTCACCTAGTCTAAGCACAGCTTTTGTTGTGAGGGTCCAGAGGCCATAAAAGTTAGGACTCGTTTGATTCATATTTAAGTGACTTAAATGTGATACCTGGCATCTCTCATAGTTTTAGTTCATGTAAGTGCAATGCTCAGCAGGACAATAATCCAAAACCTTCGGGGAACATTATCGCAAATATGTTGGATGATTAAAAAAGAAAGCATTAGAAGCAAGATCAGGCGGCAGGGACTGGCCGGCGATGCCATTAGTTTGCCCTGGGGTTTAGCTGCTTGTGCTTGTGCATACAATAATCAGTGACAGCCCCTGCCTGCCATGATTAAACACAAAATATTTTAGACCATCACATCTTTTTTCTGTTTATTACAGAACGTAGACATAAGCTAACTGCCAGCAACAGCTCCTGGAAATGAAACTCCCAACACTGAATAAACTAGGGACAGCACTGCCATTATAAAATTCTGATTTTTCATTAACAGCCACATTCAGCACAGAGCAGTTTCTGATGTGAGTCTTTTACACAGCAGCTTGTGTGTCACATAGAACATGTCCTCTTATGCATGCAGACCTCGGGAGTGGATATAAAAATAAATAAATAAATAAAAGAGTGAATGTCCGCAGGAGCTCCAGAAGCATGAATAGATTTTAGGGTATTGTTGATGATTCAGACTCAGTCTCAAGGAAAGTGCACTTCTTTCTATGGAAGAAATAATGCAGGGGCGATGCGGCTTCATCATAAGGGCAGTGGCAGTCGCTGCAGCGCACTGAGAAAAACACATATCTAATGGACAGATGAGTGGTTTTGGAAACCAGTGTGTCATCCACTCTTCCCTCTCAGGATAAAGCCCCCATCAGTGAGCGAGAGAAAAAAAAAATACTGATGAAACAAACAGGACAGCGCAATAAGCCTGAGACAAACATCTTCAAGCAGATCATTATTACTTAGGGAACATAGAGTGCAAAGGAGAATGAGAAAGTCACATTATATGTCAGATTAACTCTTACATCATATGTGGCATTCAGTGAGAGGAATATCTCATTCTGCAGTCTTTGTGCCAGTGGCTTCAGTCTATGGGAGGAGGGGGAGGAGGAAGAGGAGGAGGGCTGTGAAGGAGAGAATTAAAACCCATTAGCAAAGCTTGTGGGTAGGACACAGGCTTGATAGATTGTGCAAGATAAATAATGATCATCTTTCAACCAGACTTCATTATTTCCAGAGCTATTAAAACAAGCATTATGAAAAAAAAAAAAAAAAAAAGCATTATATATACGCTGTCATTTGTGAACCACAAAAGCCTGCATGACAGCAACTTAATATGGTCAAAATGAAAGTTGGGAGCTGTTTGAAAAATGATCACGAAAAGGTTACATGCTCTGATCTCATATAATAACTGTTTAGCTTACGACTCAATTCAAAATGGAACAAAGAACTGAGTCAAGGGGATCAATGAACACTGTTACATTCATTTCAAAATATAGAACTTTAGTTATTGATACAGTAATGTGCCAAAGTATTGAGCACCTCTCATTTCTTTATGCTTTCCTAGGAAAATGGGAAATATGTGCAGGAAATACAGTAAAGACAAAAACCAATTTTGTACTAATCTAACGAGTTTGAAAGTCTTCCACTGAGACCACTGCTAATGAGGCTTTAATGAACAGTAGATGGATCAACTGAAGGATCAGCTGCATCTGTCTCTTAACATGACTTTCAGATACTGTTCATCTGCTGCAGACAGTTTTTTAGGCTTGCTGCTTCTTTTTTTGTACTCCAATTGTCCAGTTTTCTTAAATTTTTACAGACACGCTGCACAGCATACTGAGATATGCCAGGTTTTTGGCTAACAGCTCTCTGGGAATCACCTTATTGGTGCAAAAATACAATTTTATGCCTGTCAAACTGTGTTACCTTTGGCATTTTTCACATATTCAACTAAAAGAATGGGAATAAATGAGGAGTGGCTCAAGACTTTTGCACAGCGCTGTATTTTCAAATATTTTGAACTAGTGCAAAAATTATATAAAACACAATAAAGCAAAGACATAACAAAGCTATTTGTCACCCCAGAATGGAGTCATTTTTTAATAATAATCTTATCAACCTGGAGTTTCTTTGCCTATTTTCATACAGTTTTATTGGAAACTAACTAAATGTTGCACATATTTACTTTAATATTGTCCCAGTCATATGACAGTCTCAATTACTTAAAAACAAAACAAAAACAAAACATTCCTGTTTTGCTCTCCTTAAACTCAAATAACCAGGCATCAGGTGACAATAATAATGTGCCATGTTTGCAACACTTGTAGTCTGTACTGCTTTATTATTAATAAAGGATGGCATCATATTCACTTTACTCTGAGCACTGGTAATTTCAGAACATGGAGAGACTCCAGAACCACCTTCAGTGGGCTGCCATCTTGTGGTTAAAACTGCTTACATTAAGTAATAAAGCAGTATGAAGACATGAATCAAATTGGATAAACGTCATTGAAATTAAATATCACTGCATCCCTTGGCTCATTGAATGCAATTCTTCATACATTAGTAATTAGCTACTAAGATTATCTATTAATCTTTTGCTATGCAGAGCAATATCCCCCTGGACAATGTTTATTGTTCTCCAGCAGTAGCGGCTGCTCCTGATGCAAAATCTAACGTGTAAAAAAACACTTAAAACATTATTTTACTAACATTTAAGAGACACCTGAAGGCTTGGTGGCTTACTAATATATAAACTCACGGCCTATTGTTAATTTCTGAATTTATTTATTTACTGTCCCAACGGTATTGGGGCGTAACCTGGCAAGCAGAAAATGTGTGTATAACTTAAAACAAGGCTCAAGTTGCCAACCTTTAAATAAACCCATTAGTATAAACTTCTACGTGTAAACCCTCTATAAAGGATTGCTTATATTAGAATATATCTTAGCTACACAGCTAACACTGATATTATATTTATTCATGAAACACCTTTCTCACAGGGTAATCTATTACCTCCAGCAACCATGTCACAAACTACTTCCTCCGATGAAGAGGCCTGAGAGCCAGAAGACCATCGAAAACGAAGGTCTTATAGCCACTGTTTTGTTACTGTATGTTCTTCCGCGGGTACTATAATGAAACCTTTTCATTAAGAAAATGCATTCTTACAGAGCTGAAAGTCGAGCGTATAGCTATTCTTCATGTATAAACGCCAAACAAGCATTGTCACACCTCATTTAATTGTTAAAACTATGCAGTGATATGTGGTATGCGGAGGGATACCACACACCGTTAGGCGCAAACTGGAGCGCGAGCACGGCGGATACAGGCGAGGGATAGCTTCCTGTCGGTGGTGCTGGGTAAGTGTAGAAGAGTCGCTCTCTGTTGCAAACTTTGGATAAATATAAGCGGTTTTCATAGAGTCTTAGATGCGAGTACTTTTTGAGAATTTATTTTTGTCGGAGCAAAGGTGCTTTTTCTTTGTGACTCTTGTTTGTAGTGTCTTATAAAGAGTTTAATGTTGTGGGATCCGTGAGCGCTTTCTTTCTCTGAGGAAACTAGCATAGCATGACTGCTCGCCAAGCGGTTCCGTCAACATGCATAAACGCTAATTCATGTTTTATTGGACACATGAGTAATGGAGTAACGCAGCTTAACAAAAGAGTGGCTCCCATTTTATCCCGAAATTCAATATTTTTAAATTTTATTTATCAACCCCTATCAGAGTGCACAGAAATTGGGCTAGCTGATGCATAGTGATGTCATCACTTTGCGTCCGTTTATCGGCGTGTTGTTTATGGATGTTACCGGTTTGTTGGTGAAACGCTGCTTTAAATACATCTCCTTTTTTTGTCTGAGCAAAGATAAGTATTTTATGTCCTCTTTAACGCAGTGTACATGACCTTGTAGTGATCGCGTAGACCTGTGCGGACTGCAGCCCAGTCTGCCCGTGTTGCCACCATGGCCTTTGTACCTGCGCCCAGCCCCACTGTGGTGGACCAGACCACACTAATGAAGAAGTACCTGCAGTTTGTGGCAGCTCTCACAGATGCTAACACACGTAAGTTCATGAACCTTGATGTGTATTGTTAGTGTCAGATGTTTGGGGAAAAAGGGAATGAGAAAGGTTAAGTTTTATGTTTTCAAAAGCAGGTTTGGTGTTTGAACTGGGTGTAATTGTGTTTATAAGTCTGTAAAAACAGAAATGCCTTCATAAGTTTTTGTGCTCATTTAAAAAGTTTTATCCAGCAGTAATTTAAAGTTCCTATTCAGCAGATAACTGCTTCTTTTTTACATAGACTTTTAATTCTTTAGAGCCTGAAGAAGAGTTAACATGCAGAATGGATAAATGTTTAGACAACTTATCCAAATTAGACATAGTTACTTGCCATATACATTTAATAGTTTCTAGGAGTACTGGAAAGTTGTGTGTGGAGTAGGATTTAATAGGATTATTAGCGAAGATTTCTTTGTTGTTATGACACATCGAATAAATCACAACAACGACAGAAACCCAAGCAAATATCAAGAGCTGTGGCTGTTGGCAAAAGTGTTACTTTAAATGCAATTTGTGCATGAAAGAGTGAGTGTACACATTTGTAGATTTGTTGATGGGTAAGGGAATAGTTAGAAAAGTTAGAAATGCTAATAAACACATTTCTTATGATTTCTTAGTTATTAGACACACCTTGTTATTGCTGCTTGGTGTCTAAAAAAATAGATGATTTCTTAGATGAGGACCCTGTGCTTAGCATGAGCAATGTGATGAGAGCGATACGCTTTAGTCCAGTTAAAGGTACACGTGTGAGAGAGTGCTGGTTAGTGTGAGTGTGTGAGAGTGTGTTTCTTGATGTACCTTTTGATTACTCTGGACGGTGAAAGCAAAACTGATAAGATCTGAGAGCCCCTGCTGAGCACTTGGGAGATAACAGTGACATGCGGAACTGTATCATTAGCAAGTTTGATTAATGGCGACACTCTGTCCTTCAACTTCCAGCTGATGAAACTAAACTGAAGATGATGCAGGAGGTCAGCGAGAACTTTGAGGTGAGTTTGATGAATGTTTTCACTGTGTGATGGAGTGGATTCATTTTCATTGTCTCTGCAGATAGATTATGATGGATTTTTTGGGAGGTTATATGGCTCTTACTAAAGTGTAATTGTGTGAGAATTTGTTGAGTGGTAGCTGGGATCCTGCTCTTAAACACATATTTGCATGTGAATGTGGAGAATGTTTACACAAAGAAAAAAAGCTTTTGTACAGGAAGCATATTGATTTCCATTTGTAATCTGTCTGTTTGACCTTTAGTCTTGACCAGTTACATTTTTGCTGCATGCAGGTAAACAATCCTTGAGAAACTCAATTGACAAACCACTGGCTAGTCTTATGACAGTTTTGCTATTTGTCATTTTCAGAATGTGACCTCTTCACCTCAGTACTCCACCTTCCTAGAACATATCATCCCTCGCTTCCTTACATTTCTTCAGGATGGAGAGGTGCAGTTTCTTCAGGAAAAACCTACACAGGTTAGTGGCAAAAGACGAGTACACGGGCTTCTTCTTATGTCTCTTTTCCACTAGTATCTACTCAACTTGACTCAGTTTTTGAGGTTTTACATTAGGTACCTGATACCAAATACTTTGTAGTACCTATTTACTCTGAGTCGAAAATGTGGCCTCAACAGACTGTATGCTACTGATTGATCAAGGAGAGACATCACTAGATTTGTCATGAAAGCGACTCCCTCAAAAGAGTCAAACCCAGCAACGAGAGAAATGGATACAAACTAACCGACATTGCAGATGTTTTTGTGCTGGGTGGCTGACAACAGGATCCAGAGGGCGCTAGATGGAGCGATTGTGTTTGTGTCACATACAGATGATATCACAGGATTTTCAGGCTTCCTTGCTATAACGACCTCACCCACATTGAGGTGGAACTCAATTGTAATGGACCGAAAACCAAGTAGAGTTGAGTAGGTACTAGTGGAAAAGAGGCTTTATACTCACCATTATTTTTTTTTATTTATCACTAAAGTTATCCAGGAAAAAAATCATAAGAAGAAGAAATGCTAATTTTTTTTTCCTTGCAGTTAAAGTTTGTAAACCGTAACATGTTAGAATCAAAGCCATTTTCCAACGCACTATGGTTCATAGTTGCCTTTGGATTAGAGGAGAAGTTCACCCTAAAGTCAACTGTACTTATTTTATTTCTGGCCTATAATACTATGTAAATTTCTGAATATCCTTCACAACCAATACAGAATCTATCAATTTAGCTATTTATCTATCTATCTAGACTGCACTGCTGTGAGCTTTAGAGATATCTGTTTTAAAGGTCTGTGCCTTCTCTTCATTATAATGAAACTAATTGGCACTTTCCTTGTGCCGCACAAAGCACCACTTGATTAAATCATCCGGACATGGTTACTCCAATGTTAATCAAAGTTTAATGTGGGAACTAATTTCTCTTTTACTGAACTAGACCCATCAGTTGGATAGTTATCTCTGAACGGTGTTGTTAGCTGCTTCTTTTCGTTCTTGTGCGTAAACAGTAGAAAAAGTCTTTCCTTTAAAGTTCCATTATATTAAATAGCACATAGACCTCTCTACAGCTGATATCGCCAGTTCTAATTAGCTCACACCAAACAATCTAGATGGATGATTAGCAATATAGAACCAGAGGAAAATGCATTAATTGACTGATTGTGTTACCTCAGTAACCTCAGTAATTGCATTACTGGATTTATTTTTTTTAATTTTTTTACCAGAGCTGTTGAAAATGTTTCTGGTATATTAGTGACTGAAATTCACTATAACATTTCATGAAATTGGTGACTGTTAGATTTAATAAATTATATGAGTTTATGCAAACTTGAGTTATCTTTTACTTTCTTTCTTTTTTAAGCAATTACGGAAGCTAGTGCTGGAGATCATCCATCGCATCCCAACAAATGAGCACCTTCGTCCACACACCAAAAACATCCTCTCTGTGATGTTCCGCTTCCTGGAGGTGTGAACCCTTGTTTTCGTACAACACCTTAAATTTCATGGTTTTGTATCTGTCAACTACTTTAAACTTGTCTTGTAAATATTCTTACTGCATTCAGCATTACTGTGATTACTTGATTTAGTCTGTTAAATTCACACAAAAATGCTGCAGATTGTTCCCTCTGGTGGTAATTGTTGCAATTGGACATTTTTTCAGAAAATTTACGTAATAAGTGAAGATTTTCTCTGGCACAAATATTTTGCATGCTGATGTTTGGGTTTTACCGCTCAGTGTGGATAGTAGGCAAAAGAATGAGTAATTTGTCATGTATGTAAGTATCCAAAGCACACAGGAAGAGGGGTGGCTGCTTTATTTTTTTTTTTAATGTATGTTCATATTTTTCCCCTCATTTTTTGTTCTAGATTGAAAGTGAGGAAAATGTACTGATATGCCTTCGCATCATTATTGAGCTACACAAACAGTTCCGGCCTCCAATCTCTCAGGAGGTGAGTGTCTCCCGTGTTTAAATTTTGTTGGGAGCTGTAATGGTATTTCAGAAAATCTGCCCCATCTTTTCTCTCGGCCTTCGCTCATGAATGTTGTTCTTAATGAGAACGTGTTATGATCCCATTAAGAACACATTTTTGTAAATGTTCGTGAGATGTGATGACCTTTAAACAGTCATCATTAATGAATACCTTAAATACTTTATCTCTTAAATAATGATCAGTAGAATAATGACTAAAAGAAGAAACATGTTAAGGAGAAGAAAACCTGAATGAGAGCGAGTTGGGGCAAAACTACTAATGTAATTCTTAAAGAGCAGTGGGTTTGTTTAAGTCTTCATGAAAAATAGAGAATTTGAGCATTTTCTGAGTATTAGATCAACACGTTTACTGTATTCTTCTCTTCTCAGATTCACCATTTTTTGGACTTTGTGAAGCAGATTTACAAAGATCTTCCTAAAGTTGTTGTAAGTACGGCCTTCCCAGCAGGTGGTATTGCATGTAGTGAAAGAAGTGTTGGTTCTCACTTGACTGGGTTTTTGTAGCGGAAGCACTTCACATCTTCCTTGTCACCTGTGTCCTTTATGAATTCCTACTTTCCTTCTATTTTTTCCTTTCTTTTTTGGTTTTCTTCAGGCGAGGTATTTTGAGAATCCACAGGTGATAGCAGAGAACACAGTTCCCTCACCAGAAATGGTGGGGATGATCACATCGGTGCTGGTTAAGACTGCGCCTGAGAGGGAGGACAGTGAAACACGAACAGTAAGCTAATCACTGCTTTGTAGGTGTTTGTATCTCCACTCTGTTATTTCTAATACTGCCTGCTTCTTGCAGTACTGTCTGTAACCAGTGGAGGGTAGTAGTGCACTGTTTTGACACAATTAAGAGAAACTGCAGTAAAAATGTATCAAATAATACACTATGCTGTTATTTTTAAAGCAGTAACATGTTTTACATTTTAGACACATAAGCTTTCAGCATTATTATAGTAATGAATCCTTTGCTCAGGGTAAGCTGAATTTTGATAAGCCACACAATGTTGTCAGTTTAATGTGATGCTGTATTTAATGTTTGTCTCACTGACAAACTTGCTCCATTATTGAATGTGAGTTGCATTAACTGTTTTCCTTACAAACAGTTTTGGTCTTCAGTAGACATAAACTATAGTAGAAGCATGACTTTGCAGGAAAAATCCTGAAAATGTGCAAGCACTGGCAGTTATTACTCCACTTTTTAAAATTGAGCTGTATACCTGCTCCTTATGCAGCAGTGTAGATATTTCCTGGAATGAGTTTTCACGACCAGCGTGTATGTAACTCAGGACTTATATTTGTTCTTTTCTTTCTGCCTCAAGCACACTATCATCCCGCGGGGGTCCTTGTCTCTCAAGGTGTTAGCAGAGCTACCAATCATAGTGGTGCTGATGTATCAAGTGAGTAAAATACTCTTGTGCTTCTGTAATCTACATGTCTAGTGACATAGGAGTGTATGGTAACAATGTTCAAGAGTGAGGACAAAAAGACTTAAGGTTTCTGCAAAATGGGATGTTTGCATTTTGATTACAAATTTTATGATTTTTAACACAAAAAGTAAAGGAAACAAGAAAAAGAGCAAATTTAAAGGTTTAATTAAATATATGTTTCGCCCTTATTGGGGTGAAAATTACATAGTTTTTTTTTTTTAATGAAGAGAAGTTGGTTCCAGAATGGTCGCAAATGTATATTTAGTGATCTGCAAATGAAAACACATCCAAATGTGTTCATATTTACGTGTGTGTAGACGTGTGTAAACATGTACACACACGCACACGATTTGTGTGGAATTCTGAGTTCTGAAAATGTGCATTCCGGTCAATACGCAAAACACATTTCAGCACATGCAAAACCTTTTAGAAATTCATGCAGCACAGCCTTAATGTATATTAATAATTTACATACAGATATTTAACTTAACTTCACAGATCATGTTTGCAGATGACGCTTTGAGAATCTGCACAGTTTTTTTTTTTTTTGTCTTATAAAACAGATGTCTTACCTCTGGCTACAAACACGGTTCCAATCCAAATACAAAGTCACGGACGTTTTCTTTTCTTTTTCTTCGTAAGCATTTGTGACCATTTTGAGACCTAATTTCCCTCCACATTTCTTAGACTGCAGATGAGTTATGTATTACGGTGATTCCTGGAGGTTTTTCCAAAAATACATATAGATTATGTTTTTGAAATGATTTCCTTTCAGTTATTATAATGTATGTATCAAATTGTGGTTATTTTTTTTGTGCTGTGTGCTTGCTCTGTCCCCTTAGCTGTACAAGCTAAACATACACAACGTGGTGTCAGAATTTGTGCCCCTCATCATGAACACCATCATGCTTCAAGTGTCTCCCCAGGCCAGGTAAAGAACATCTGTGCAAGCGTGTCTCAGAAAAGAGTCTGAGTAATAAAAGTCATTTCCACTTCACGACCTCTGAAATGGGTTTGAGCAACTGATTTTATTTTCCTCTTCTTTCTTTCTTTTTTTTTTTTTTTGTACACCAAGTTAGCTGCCAGAATTAAAACCTATTTGGGGAAGTTAAAATAGTAGAAATTGGTTTAGCAGGAGGAAAAAACCTTTCCGGGTGTGAAGAGGGTTGTGTTAAACATTCAGGAAGGAAATGGAGCAGAATTAATTTCAAACAAAATACCTCAGCAGTCTCCAGCAGGTACAGAGAGAGAGTCTCTGCTTCATTCAGTAATAGCTGTGACGCAAACAAATAAGTCCCCCTTGTAGAGTTGACTCCCACGATTTTAACCTCTGTAATTATTGTGTGCATACATCATCATTAGCACTGTCGTCAATGTTTTGATGGGACTAAATGACTTTTTTTTTTTTTTTTTGTTTCTTTTTTTAGGCAACACAAGCTTTATAACAAGGAGCTGTATGCAGATTTCATTGCTGCGCAGATCAAGACTCTGTCCTTTCTGGCCTACATCATCCGAATCTATCAGGTACCCCTTACTGATGATTTAAGTGTTGAGTCAGCCACTGACAAACCGTATCATCAGATCCTCCTGAGAGAAATAACCTAAATGATTTTAGTTCATTTCAGATGCATCTTTGTGTGCATGATGATGTAGTGAATGAATTGCACGTGTTTGGATATCATTTCTGCTTATGCGTGTCGTGATTGGCAGGAAGCTGTGTACTGCAATTTGTTCAGTAATTGGTCGACAGTGAAACTGGGGGGGAAAAAATGAAGCTAAAACGGAGTAAGATTTGCTTTAGTTTCTCACACCAAAGAGAATTAATTTCTGATAGCTTCGCTGAACTCTCTTGCTTTATTCGCTGTGTGTGGGCATTATCGGAATCGGTGTTAAAAACAATAAAAATGGAGACAACTCGCACTGACATCAAAAACACTGAAAGAAATTGGGACCCACCTCAAAGAATTCTGTTAGTGTGTGAATGTTTGTTGCTGTCCAAATTAAAAGGAACGACATTTAGTGCTGTTATTTATTTATTTATTTTTTTGGAGGCGCACAACTGCCCTCAGAAAAGTTAATTAAAAAAATATCCTAATCATTAATTACCTCGCACACTGATAGGTGGAAGGAGGTTATGCTTTCATTTCAGCAATATAACTCAGAATGTTTTGAACCAAAGTTGAAACTCTGTGGAATATTCTTTAGGGGCCCAAGAACATATGATTTCATCTTCAAGGTCAAAGGTCATGGTCACCAAAAATGTTCAGATATTTAAAAAAAAAAAAATCTCGTCATTCATGAAATTTTAAAATTCGCATTTCAGTGAATTTTTCATCTGTCAAGATGAAATTTGGTACTTGGGTATAAACGATTACTGTTGATAATTCATTTTCTTTTTTGATTTTAAATTAAAATACTCACAATAATGCAAAGTGAATTACAAACCCTACTCAAAAATCATACATATACAGTTCGTATCTCTGTAAAATTTTTGTTTTTCTTTTATCATTTCGTTTTCTCAGAGGATGCTGTTAGGATACATAAACAGAATAAAGTATATCCAGACTATTATCCATTATCTGTTCATGTGAATCTTTTTTAAATAATTTTTTAAAAATAAAAATACAAGATCATATTTTACAGTTTTTCAAAGCTAATAAAATACATTTCTAGTCTTTGTGATTAATTTATGATGGACTGTGACAACATTGGGTGGTATCTATCGGAGCGTAGTACCGGCCCATAGAAAATTTGAGGTTGTGATGTATTTGCTCCACCGAGTGTCCTTCTAGTTATTCTTTATATGTTTGCCCACCCTTTCAGGACCTGGTGGCAAAGTATTCACAACAGATGGTCAAGGGTATGCTGCAGTTGCTGTCCAATTGCCCCTCTGAGACCGCTCACCTCCGCAAGGAACTGCTCATCGCAGCCAAGCACATCCTCACAACTGACCTACGTAGCCGTATGTATATGCACACAAACACTATATACTTTAATAAATTAGAATATTGAACAAACTGGCATTACCGGTAACATCCTTTGAATTTTTTAAAACTGTTTTTATTTGATTCTGTCACCCATCAACTGCTGTTTCAGGTGCAGCCATCATCTTTGCATTCACAGTATCTGCTTCATTGCGTTTCAGAGTTTATCCCTTGTATGGACAAACTTTTTGATGAAGCCATCCTCATCGGTTCTGGCTACACCGCTCGGGAGACGCTTAGGTAAGTTCTCTGTATGTGCAGTCACGATCATTTGAACTCCTCTGTGTCAGAACAGCCTCTTTCTCATGGATGATTTCTCAGCCAGGTGCATGTTAAGTGTCCTAGCATATTAATAAGGTAGTTCTCAGTACTGCGAAATTCTCAAGGAAGCTGACTGAAAACACTGCAGCACAGAAGGCACTGTCAAGTTGTCATGTACACTCGCATCTCCAGAGTGCAGGCTGCCTGCACATCCTCCTTTAGCTCCATTTCAAAACCTCCTTGACCCTCCTCAATTGCCAAACTAGCTCACCTCATCAACAAAATGCCTGTCATTTCACATTAGTAATACACAGGAAGCACGGCAGCTGGATGAGATCTGGCAGGATTATCAGTGTCACTCATTAGCTTGCCTTCTCTCTCCCTTTTTCTCTTCATCCCAAAGCTACTTTCCATATCCTGTTCTTTTTTCAGCCTCTGATTACTTTTCTCTGCCTTTTAGGAAATGTTGCTTCTCACTAGTACAGGCTTTTCAGTTTGTACCATTGTTTAGTAATGAAATATGATTCATCTCCAAATGTCACAGTTACATGTCTGTCTTTTTTTTTTTTTTTTTAGACCCTTGGCCTACAGCACACTAGCAGACCTGGTGCACCATGTGCGTCAGAACTTGACCCTGACAGATTTATCTCTAGCTGTGCAGCTCTTCGCTAAAAACATTGATGATGAGTCGCTTCCCAGTAACATTCAGACCATGTCCTGCAAGCTGCTGCTCAACCTGGTGGATTGTATCCGCTCAAAATCAGAGCAGGAGAATGGCAATGGGCGAGACATCCTGATGAGGATGCTGGAGGTGGGATCATTAGAAAAGCCTAATTTATTTTAATAAATGTACTGCTAGATGCTGAATATTTCCCCTCTTTGCCTATCTTAATCAACAGGTGTTTGTACTTAAGTTTCACACCATTGCACGCTACCAGCTTGTGTCAATCTTCAAGAAATGCAAACCTCAGTCAGAGATGGGCGTGGTCGACCCGGGGGCAATACCTGGGGTGCCGGCCACACCCACTCCATCCACCACCCCTGCCATTCAGCCACCTGCTCCTCCAACTCCTGTTGCTGTGGCACCTCAACCACCTGCAACGCCCTTTGACCGACCTGGTGAGAAGGAAGACAAGCAGACCTTTCAAGTGTCGGATTGCCGCAGCTTGGTCAAGACCTTGGTGTGCGGAGTGAAGACAATTACTTGGGGTATCACCTCTTGCAAGGCACCTGGAGGTGAGAGGGGGCACAAAACAAAGACAGGAAATAGCACAAACTTTTTTTATTTGTGCACAAGTGACACTTATTGGAGATAATTAGGCATGAACTAGTATTCCACATGCTTAACTTTTATTTACTATTGGGCAATTAAAGTATGTATAAATTACCTTATTTATACATCAGCAAAAGGTATAAATGCACATTTAGTAGCGATTTAAGAAAATTTAAGATTCTTTCATCTCATAAAATGTGTGCTTTCTTTTTTACAGAAACTCAATTTATTCCTAACAAGCAGCTGCAGCCAAAGGAGACCCAAATCTACATTAAGCTGGTCAAATATGCCATGCAGGCCTTGGACATCTATCAGGTAGAACCTTAAGAAAAAGTGACTGTACTGCAGGGGCGACGGCCTTGGCTGGTGATATTTTCTTTAGGGTTATCCATTTGTCCATCCTTTCCATGTCTGTGAGCTCTGAAGTTTGTGGTCACCAAAGTCACTGTGACCTTACATTTTATGGACATATGCCAAGAATTTGTCAGTTCTAACATAATTTTGCAGCGATGTCTCAAGTGAAAATGATGAAGTAGTGACACTATAACTCATTATAACGTTATTGCTCTGCTAAATAAAAAATTTATCAGGAATAGGAGGAGGGTGTCTAGTACAGAATTCAGCTTTAACAGATAGAAATGGGCTTTGATATAAAGAATAAATGCGGAATAATAACTCTCACGTCCCTGCTGACCAGGTGCAGGTTGCAAATAACCAGCAAACATACATCAGGGTGGCCAACTGCCAGACTGTACGCATGAAGGAGGAGAAGGAGGTTTTGGAGCACTTTGCTGGGGTCTTCACCATGATGAACCCCCTTACATTTAAAGAGATTTTTCAGACCACTGTTCCCTACATGGTGGAGAGGATCTCCAAGAACTACGCATTGCAGGTATGTGTCGTCAAACCTGTGAAGACAAAATGTGTCGGTGTTGGTTTTGATATATTTTTCTTACAACGATTCATATGCCGTTTCTTTGGTCTCGATTCAGCGCTTGCTCAAATTTCATTTCTTGTCCTCTGCTGTTTTTTAGATTGTGGCAAATTCTTTCCTGGCCAACCTCTCAACATCTGCTCTATTTGCCACGATCCTGGTAGAGTATCTTCTCGAAAGACTGCCAGAGATGGGCTCCAATGTTGAGCTCTCAAACCTCTACCTCAAGCTCTTTAAACTTGTCTTTGGCTCAGTATCACTGTTTGCTGCTGAGAATGAGCAGATGCTAAAGGTAATTGAGTGTTTTTTTTGTTTTTTTTTCCTGACCAAGTCTCTTGTGTATCAGTGCCACATTTTTCTAATATGACTTTACCTTCTCATCAGCCACACCTCCACAAGATAGTGAACAGCTCCATGGAGCTAGCCCAGTCAGCGAAGGAGCCCTACAACTACTTCCTGCTTCTCCGTGCTCTCTTCCGTTCCATTGGTGGAGGCAGCCATGACCTTCTCTACCAAGAGTTTCTACCCCTTCTCCCTAACCTGCTACAAGGTAAAACCACACTCAGCATTGCTCTGAATTACAGAAAATTCATATGTGAAATATTGTAAGCTCCTTTTTCAATTTCCATTAGGTCTGAACATGCTGCAGAGTGGCCTTCACAAGCAGCACATGAAGGACCTGTTTGTAGAGTTGTGTTTGACAGTGCCAGTGCGTCTGAGCTCCTTGTTGCCGTACTTACCCATGCTAATGGATCCACTGGTATCTGCCCTCAACGGCTCTCAGACTCTAGTCAGCCAGGGCCTTCGTACCCTGGAGCTGTGTGTGGACAATCTTCAGCCTGACTTCCTTTATGATCACATCCAGCCTGTGAGGGCTGAACTCATGCAGGTGGGATGTTGTTTTTATTATAATAATTAATTTACATAGAAACAGCTACAATTTTTGCTGCGCTCACAGAAGAGAAAAAAAATCAAAAACTATTTTTTTTGAGGATACTTGATATTTTTTCTCCAGGGAACTTTCTTCAAAGAATTAAAACCTTTCTTGAGGCTCTTGTTTGTCTGTGTTTCGACTGCAATCTAAAGGCAAATAAGTCCGGTGACATAGTGACAACTATAAGAAAAATGCAGCCACCAGGGTTTCCTCTTGGCTGTCTTTTCTGCTCATTGTCTGTCTCCTAGTCTTATAACTCTGGCCATGTGACATCTTCCTGCAAACTTGTTTGTGTGTGTGTCTTAGTGTTTTAGAATGTAACCACGGGAGACTGGGGTGGTGTCCCATGAATAAGTTCCTGCAGTGGAAAATCGACTTTATAACACTCAATGTCTGTGAACTACCAGTGTTTGTAAATATGGCTTGGAATTTAAATTAGGTTTCCAGCCAGGTTTTCCGGCTTTTTATTAATATTGCCTGTCACAGTATTGAGTTATTCTTGTATGGATTTAGATTGAACATTGTAATGTCCTCATTTTTTTTTTTTTTCCACACTGAAACTTATTTCATCCCTTCCTTCTCTATATTCCAGGCTTTGTGGCGTACCCTCCGTAATCCAGCAGAAAGCATCTCCCATGTAGCGTATCGGGTGTTGGGAAAGTTTGGAGGCAGCAACAGGAAGATGCTTAAGGAGTCTCAGAGACTACATTATATAGTGACTGAGGTCCAGGGGCCCAGCATCAAGGCTGAATTCACTGACTGCAAAGCATCCATACAGCTACCCATGGAGAAGGTAAAATATAATCAGGCCTTTTTGTGCCTTTTTCTTTTCTTATTTGATTCTACGAAAGAGATTTTATCCAGAGCAAAAGGAAAAACATCAGCACCAATGGTCGTAATAACAGGAAAATTCATTGGTTTTGGATGAAAAGAAGTAATCTGCATTTCCTTAAATGTAAACAGACCAATCCTGCTTATGTGTGTAATAACCCTCCAGAGGTCTGTTCCGAGACAGGAAAAATCCTTATGAATCCTCTACTTGGTTTAGCTTTTTGCTAATGAGAAAATGATTATTTCACTTTCTAGCACTTTCTGAAACCAGATGGAAGGCTCTTTCTTCACCTTTTTTTCCTTTTATGTTTTACTTTTAAAGGGAAAGAATTAAACGTAAAAGAGTTTGATATTCCTCATTATTGTTCTCCACTGGGAGCAATATGTCTTTGTCACAGTTTTGTGTGTGTGAAAGAGAAAGTGAGTGAGGAGATGTGTGTGTCCTCCAGGTAATTAAATTCATCTCTTGTTTCTCCTCCTCATCCCCAGTCAGTAATCATCAATCTAGTGTGGGCCACCATGACGGCATTATTTACTCTCACTAATGGCTGCTCCTTCTTCTCGGCTATCAGTCTGTGTGTTTCATCATGGGCGCGGGCAACCCACACAGACTGTCACATGCTGCAGAGGCACATGTTACCGCTAAAGGCATGAGTCTCTGGCAGGCTGGAGATGCAACCAAACAGTTTGTTGGCACATTAGGGAAAGACAACTGAACGTGCTGTTAGGTAGATCAAGAGATCAAATAACTTAAAGATGGTACAACAACAAAAAAAAAGACCCACAGTGGATTTAAATATATTTGTATTTTTTAGTCTTCTTTGTTTTCTTTGAAGTTTATAATCAGACCCTTTGGTGTAACCCTTCAGTGATATCTGATTGCTTTGTCAGAGGCTCACAAACATATCCTGTTATACTAATCCACAGGCAGGTCTATAGTTCAGTTATGCTTGTGCCCTCATCTCCTCTCATCCTCCTTCAATTGTTGCATTCCTCCTCATGTTCTCTTCTCTGTTCTGAGTGGCATTAATTAGTTCATTTTCTCCCTTTAAGTGCCTGGCTGCTGTGGCTTGACAGCCCATAATGTAGAAATGATAATGACCTTTGCTCGACCAGATGGCGCTCTATGTTACTTCTCCCAATTAATCACACATGTAGCATATGCAATTTAATTCCCATATTAATAATTTTAAGGAAATTGGAGTTGTGCTTCAGAGAAACTTGCTGTTTCCGAATGAAAGATGGTGGAGCTTTTGAAGTAACATTTGCTGTGTTTCCTCTAAGGCGATTGAGACAGCTCTGGATTGCCTGAAGAGTGCCAACACCGAGCCATACTACAGACGACAGGCCTGGGAGGTCATTAAGTGTTTCCTGGTGGCCATGACGAGTCTGGATGACAACAAGCACTCGCTCTACCAGCTTCTGTCTCATCCCAAGTGAGTAAACATTTTGGCTTTGATTTGACTGGGGCATATGCTTTGATATTGTTGTTACCATTTCTGATGTGATGCATTATATAATCCTTTATCGATGCGTTAGACTTTTTACCACAGAAAAATCCCCGATGCTGCCCAAGGAAGTGTTTAACTTTACTTAGTTGTGTCTTGGGTAAATGTTGCTGCAGTGAGTTGATGTATCTGCATTAGGTGATAAAATTGTACCTTCAAGTCCATCCACAGCCACATTCGCTGATTAATCACCTACCTTTTTCTACCTTAACTTGGCATAACTTGACCTTGCCATCTACTTCACCTTTCCTGTCCGCCCTCTCCCAGCCACGTCAGGTCTGTATGTATGTGCCTTGGTACCTGCTGACATGTCCTGCTTTCTCTCTCCTCCTTAATGTCTTCACCCTGCACTGCTTCATCAATTCCCTCTCAAGGGCAGGCATTGCTAATTACACATTTGCAGACACACCCTCTGGCAGGCTTCGCTGCAAAGCGGAAACCCATATATGAACAGACGAACAGGAAAGAAGGTTGTTGTCGGGTGGGTTAGTCACATTACCATCATTGATCCCTGGGCAGGGGCTAATTGACTTTCCCCTGTCTGTTTATTCTACACCATGCCCCTTACACTCTCCTGTCATTATGCACTAACACACACATGCCCACAAATACGTCTTTGTGCACATGGGGGTAATGAAGTGTGTCAGTTACGATCACGGGGGCTGTGCCCGCCGCCTTTTCAGTCGTCTCGATTTGCATTGTCTTTTCTCTCACTTGAAAGATTTTGTCTGCCCTTTCTCCCTCTCCCTCCCTTCATCATCTTTCAACCATCTCTCTTTGCCTCAGTATTTGTTCACTCTAAATATAGAAAGGAAGAAAAAAAAAAAAGCCCACAGCAATTCATGAAATGCCAAATTGGAAGAACGAAGCAGCGTTACAGTGGAATACCCCAGAATGAGTGAAGGGCAATTGATCTGACATTCTGTTGACCATGCTCCCCGCCTCTTTCTCCACCCCCCTCGCTCCCCCACAGCTCCCTACCCTTCTTCTCCCTCCTCCTCCAAAGAGCAGTTTTTTAAATGGCAATAATAAAATGAGGCGATCCATCAGGTCTGCCCCTGGCGTGTGGCATTATAAAACACAAGCTCAAGCATGGAGAAAGCAGCTGCTCAATCACATCATGGCCCAGTTGCCTTCAGCTGCAGTAAATAACAAAAATACCAACAGGGGACAAAAAGAGTGCAGAAGGAACAGAAAGGAGACAGAAAATTTAAGGACAAAGAGAATCAGAAGAATGTAGATGACACAGGCAATACATATTGATATATAGATATGTATTTTTTTTTAATGTTGCATAAATTCATATTAAATGATTTTTGGGTTTTTTTGAGACCTTTTTTAATATGTACATATCTCATTCATTGTGTGGTTTTCTCCCACATTAGCTTTACAGAGAAGTGGATCCCCAGTGTCATCATTTCTCACCGCTATAAGGCACAAGACACACCTGCCCGTCGAACATTTGAACAAGCCCTGACCGGAGCATTCATGTCTGCTGTTATAAAAGACCTGAGGCCCAGTGCGCTGCCCTTCGTAGCCAGCCTGATTCGCCATTATACTATGGTTGCTGTGGCTCAGCAGTGTGGTAAGGGATTGGTACTCTTTGCACTATAGATGTAATAGTAGTGATCAGTTTGGGCATTTATTCTCAGCTATTCTAATAAATTAGTCTCTTTCCATTTTCTGTGACACAAATTGTAATTGAAATTTCAAATTTACGTGACTCTTGTCATAAAGTAGTTTTAAAGTTTATATGTTTGACATTAAACACAGTTCCTTTCCTCTTGTCCTGCTCATTCAACCCAGGCCCCTTCTTGCTGCCGTGCTACCAACTGGGCAGCCAGCCAAGTACAGCCATGTTCCACAGCGAGGAGAACGGTTCTCAGGGAATGGATCCGCTGGTTCTGATTGACGCCATAGCTATCTGCATGGCCTACGAGGAGAAGGAGCTGTGTAAGATTGGGGAAGTGGCCCTAGCCGTCATCTTCGACGTGGCCAGCATCATCCTTGGGTCTAAGGAGAGGGTATGTTACTGAGGGGAGAGTGTTAGAGTTCACTTATTTATGAATTGTAAGATTTAGCATGAATTATTGTTGTGCAAATTTGTGGTAAACTGAGCCAGCAATACTCTGCCAAAGTGATTACTCCTATTTTAATATTGAAATCTGAGCTCAATATCTAACTGGCTTTTGATCAAATTAAATTAATTTTTTAGCATCTTGGAATTAGTACTCAGTGTTTAATTTATGTGTATAGTTTTTAAGTGGGAATCACCCTTAATTACCCTGACTACTACATCCTCAGGCGTGCCAGCTGCCCTTGTTCTCCTACATAGTGGAGCGTCTGTGTGCCTGCTGCTATGAACAAGCCTGGTATGCCAAGCTTGGTGGTGTTGTGTCAATCAAGTTCCTAATGGAGAGGCTGCCTCTGATTTGGGTGCTGCAGAACCAGCTCACCTTTCTCAAAGCCCTGCTGTTTGTCATGATGGACCTTACAGGAGAGGTGAGAGTAAATGATTATATAATCTATTTATTTATTATGCTATTAAAAGGAGTGGAACTAATGTTTTTTTAATTTGTTTATTTTTAATCCACAGGTATCAAATGGAGCAGTCGCCATGGCGAAGACCACCCTGGAGCAGTTGCTGGTGCGCTGTGCCACTCCACTGAAAGATGAAGAGAAGACTGAGGAGCTGCTAGCAGCACAGGACAAGTCTTTTCACATGGTCACCCACGACCTGGTCAGAGAGGTCACTTCCCCCAACTCGACTGTTAGAAAGCAGGCAATGCACTCCCTGCAGGTGCTGGCCCAGGTCACTGGCAAAAGTGTTACTGTCATCATGGAACCACACAAAGAGGTGAAACCACAATCTTCTCTCTTTTCTCTAAACCTGTTATTACGGTTTAATACTTTGCTAGTATGGTTTGTTAAATGCACTTCCTTCATGAACAGAATGAGCTCCAGTAAAGAGTAGTCCAGAGCTGCAGTATCACTGCAACAATTGGCCACATTGCCTAATAGGAATTTTTTTTATATCTTTCTATAGAATAGCGCCAAAAATATAATTGTCGTGACTGACACAAGGGCCTTTTTTTTTTTTTTTGGGTTTTCCTTCTTCTTAGGTTTTGCAAGATATGGTTCCCCCCAAGAAACACCTGCTGCGCCACCAGCCTGCCAATGCCCAAATCGGCCTGATGGAGGGTAACACCTTCTGCACCACCCTGCAGCCCCGCCTCTTTACAATGGACCTTAATGTCATGGAGCACAAGGTCTTCTACACAGAGGTGAGTCATGAACATAGAGCAAATTGACTTTCCATATTGTGGGCAGCACAGCGGTTAGGACTTTGACCTTGAAGTGACAAGATTGTGGGTTCCAACCTGCTGCTTGACTTTGGCTCGTCTGTATTAAGTGTGTATCCTGTTACATGGAGCATATAGGCTTTGATCTAATTTAATGGATCACTAACCTGTTGACTTCTGCTCTTTGTGTGACATTTGGGCTTTTTCCACTATTAAGCTGTTGAACCTGTGTGAGGCAGAGGATGCTGCTCTGATGAAGCTGCCCTGTTACAAAAGCCTTCCATCTTTGGTTCCCCTCCGTATAGCTGCCCTCAGTAAGTAGGCCCTGTTCTGCATTGTTTGTTTACCAGAGATGCTTACTCTTCTTTTGGGTTTGACTAGGTCCTCTGGATGAAGCCATTGGATAAATATGACATATTTAAACCCTTTTAAAATCCCTGTCTGAATCATTACTGTTGACCACATTGTGGTACTTTATCTTAATTCTATTACTTTGGTCTATTTATGGTCAGCAAGGAAGTGCTGAGTGTCATTAATATTCTTTATCCTCATTAGATGCCCTGGCAGCCTGTAACTACTTGCCACAGTCCAGAGAGAAGATCATTGCTGCCTTGTTCAAAGCCCTCAACTCCACCAACAATGAGCTCCAGGAGGCGGGTGAGGGTTGCATGAGGAAGGTCAGTGTTAACCCCTCTCTTACTTTTTGCTTTGCATTTAGTTTAGAATATCATGTTAAGGCAGCTTTTAGGAAATGCTACACTTGAAGTTGTTCTTTTCCTCCCTCAAACCAGTCATCTTTAAATGAAGTTGTTTTAGATACAGAAAATACTTGAATAACTTCTCCATCTTACTACTATTAGATTTTGCAGAAAAATCCTGATGCCTCTTAAATATATTTACAGATTAATTTTATGTGGTTAGTGTACAATAACACAGTGTGGTGGAAATTCATTCAGCTTTCAGCTTGCAAGACCATCTTTATTTAACTTCTTGTATTGAAGGATCTTTATGCTGGTGGCTGCTTTGTTTTTGAATTGTTTGGAATTAATTTCAAGACTTTATCGATTACTTAGAAAGCTTGTATCTGTGTTACAGTGCCTAATTTAACTGCAACTCCCTTGGAGCCAAAACACAGCTTAGACCTGAAGCTGCAACCTTTTAAAATCTGCATTAATCTGTGTGGTTAAACTTTGAGGGGATCTACCCAAGAACCGATAATTAAATGTAGTCGCAATCTTTTATTCGATTTCCGAGTCAGATTTTCTGCACCTTTGAAATGGCCTTTCAACTGAGTCACTTTTTCACGTTCACCTATTTATTTTTCTGTTTGTATATTATCTTGTTTTCCATTATTCCCACCCTTGCTTTATCTATTATCTTTTATGTGGAAGGTCTTTGTTAATCCTCCCCTCATACCATTTCTCCACCCACTTCCATCTTCATATGGACTTCCCTTAACTTTATCACACTCTCCCTGAACCAGCTCTGGATACTTTATTAAAGTATCCATACCATCTTAGCCTCTGTCTATTTACTCCAAGCTTTTTGTCCCCTATCCTCTCCATTTCTGTGTCATTATTATTATTTTTTTTTTTTACTACCATCACTCCTTTTCACTATCCTGTGAATTTTTTCCCCCCTGCCATTTTCTGTTCCCTCCCTTCTTTCATCTCTGCCCTGCTAGCACTAATGAGCGTTGCCATGGCCAGATCGATACAGGATGGAGTGTTTGTTCTCAGCGCTGAGAGGAAAATGAATGTGGCTGCCATGCATCATTCCCTCCCGTCTGTGTGAGGGTGTGTGGGTGTGCGTCATCGGTGTTTGGTTGGCTGGTGTGCTCGTTTACAGCTCACCGTGCTGTCATTTGAGTGGCCTTACTTCTTTAATGGAGACACAAGGGGTAGTGACCAGTCCACAGGGTTAGAAGTCCAGGAAAGTATCATAATGAGGAGGAAAAATTAAAATCACTGTGTTTTTAAAAACTTTAGGAAAAGTTCACCACACATCTGAATTATATTTGAATGCGATATACATAATTTTAATGCAAGGCTTGCTTATGTCAGAGAAAACAAACTCCAGCTCACTTTGTCCTGTTATCTGTACAGTATTCATTTTCGGAGTTGTGAAATATTTTTCAATTGTACGTTGTCCTCTTGTAGTTCTTGGAAGGCGCCACCATCGAGGTGGATCAGATCCACACTCACATGCGCCCATTACTGATGATGCTCGGCGACTACCGCAGCCTGACGCTCAATGTGGTCAACCGCCTGACCTCCGTCACACGACTTTTCCCAAACTCCTTCAACGACAAATTCTGTGACCAGATGATGGTGAGAAACTTCAGCCTCTTCAGTGTTGTCCTTGTTTTGGTTTTGTCTTTTAATCAACACCAGCCAGCCTAGCAGCCTTATGACTGGCAGATTAGTTGATGAGTCTTTTGACAAAAATAAATCTTAGTTTTGTAAGTAGAAAATATTAGGTCAGTTATTTATTAAGTCTATTTTTTTAATTTTATTTAACTAAAATGTTTTGGCACTTAGTGTTTACTTTAGTTTTAGTCAACTATTTTTTAAAAAAACACTTACACACAGGCTCAAGCTTATTTCTCTTTCTTTTTCAGCAACACTTGCGAAAGTGGATGGAGGTAGTTGTAATAACACACAAAGGAGGCCAGCGGAGTGATGGCAGTGTAAGTAAACACATTTCAGATCTGCCCGTGTACCGCAAATTTAATACAAATGGGAATCTTTCTTCAGCCATGACATGTATATGTCTTCTTTACTTTTGTCTGTCTTACTTTTAAATCCTGCTTGAATGCAATACAAAAGCATTCATGGCCACAAGGACCACGTCAATACGGTCATGTGCAGGCGCCATATTTGTTCAGATCATCTGTTATGTCCAAAGCAAATACCATTAACAAAAGGGGGCCTTGTTCTCACAAAGCTGCAGTCACATGTAGTGCACCTTCTCTGTGTGGCCTCCTCCCAGATGAGTTGTGAGTGTCCATATTACAATCAATGATTAATTAGGCACCAGGCAGGCTGTGGTTGGCCCTGTGCTCCGTCTCCTCATTATCTCTCCATAGATAACCTTGTAAAGGCAGAGAGAAGAGGTGACAGAAAGAGAGGGGGAAAACACATGCCTGTCCCTCTTATACAAAAAGCTTTTTTTTCTCTTTTTTTTTTTTGCTCCCTTCTCTTTATGTGACTTCATCCTGACCTATCTCAAAATGTTGTGTTTTAATTAGATGCAAATTGGCCTTTTGTCTTTCTTGCCCTCCAAACTTTGGTCTTTATGCCTGTTGACAGCAGACCTGGAAGCGAAAGCAGAACCAGGGTCAGCGAGTCAATTAAGCCTGATAAAGGAAACAACTAGGGAAGGAGGGACAGAGCAAGCATGAAGAAGATGGTGTGAAGACATATGGGCATAAGAGGGTTTTGACAGAGAGGGGAGTCTGGGGTGGAGTAACAAGGAGGAGAAGGAGCTTTTGTTAAGGATGCAGAAAACAACCACAGTGCATGAAAATTCATGAAATATGACTTTTTTCCCTGCTCTCTTGACTTTGTGTGAATCACATGAGTGTTTTTTCTTTTAAACTGCATTGATTCTGTGTTACCCAACTATAATAAAAAATTTTGTATATACATACAGTATATTAAAGTTAAACTGGAATATGAAAATTATGGACTTGTTCAAAAGAAAATCATATCTGTGTATATCAGACAACAGGTGTGATATCTGTATGTCTGTGATAAGCCAGTAAAATCAGTTGATCAGGATGTTAGCTGAACTCCATTTCCAGTGTGGCCCCTGCCTTTTTATTCACCTGAGGCTGATAAAAGTTGTTCCTGGGGTCACTTGTAAAGGTTGCAGCAGTCTGCCTGTCCATTATCGCCCTATCTTATCAGCTCACCTTCCATACGGAACAAAGACAGACAACACATAGCCACACAAACAAACACACACAAACAAAAAAAGCACACATGCTGTTCTGCTGACTCTGATCATTGTCTCCCATTCTGGCACAGCCTGCGTTGGAGGGTGTTGAGGTGAGATGTGACCTGGTGTTGCGCCCTCTGTTGGTAACTCTTTGTCAGTGATTGAAATTTGGTCTGATCCAATGTCGTGCTGGTGAATTGAACCAATGTCATGGTAGTGGTGGACTTGCCCTGTATTTATGTGTTCATGTGTCCGTTGTCATCTTCAGAAATGTTACCGTCATCTCAGCTTCACTCTAACGTCACATTTTGACTGTCTAGAAATGTTGAATTCTCCTGTTTTTTTGTTTTTGTTTCTTTTACCTCTGACTTTTGCACTTCCAAGATAACATATGGTTTATAAAAATAACCATGCTGTCCTTTTATTTGTTTTTACTCAGTGCAAGTCTAATCCAAAAGCTGGTGTGTGTGGTGCTCTGCACCTTTCCTGTGGGAAGTTAACACCCTATTAATTACAGATTGCATTTTCAGTCTTTGACTAAGATTCATCCTCGTCTTTCCACAGTGGCTGTCCATCAAGACTGTCTGTCAGAATTAATGTTTTTGTGTAGCTCATCTGTCCATGAATTTCATCCACTCCTTTGTTCCTTTTGTTGTCTTTCTCTGAATCTTCCTGTAGGAGATGAAGATCTGTTCGGCCATCATTAACCTTTTCCACCTGATCCCAGCTGCACCGCAGACTCTAGTCAAACCTTTGCTGGAGGTGGTCATGAAGACAGAGAGGGCCATGCTCATAGAGGTAGGAAGCCAATCCCTATAAGCCCATGCAGATGGACTTTTAGGGGTTGTCTTATATTAACGGTGGTGTAAAACCCCATCACGCAGGCAGTGATTAGGAAGGCGAATGCTGCTCAACCCGCTATTAACAAAATGATTTAGACGTATCAGAAATTAGGCATGCTTTTCTAGTTAATCCAGTTATGTGAAGGAGGGTGAATGGGGCATCAGTCATCCAGGTCACAATAGTCTCAAGAGCTTCACCTCTTATCCAAGAGGCTTCTTCAGTTCTAAAACCAAGAGAGGGGACCAAGAGGTGGGTCTAAGTTAATAGTTACAATGAAAGATGAAAGGAAATGACTTGCAGTTAAGAATGACCATGGTTTTGCTTTAAACAATGTTACATCTTGGAAAAATAGTCACTGATTTTGCTTAAGATGTGACATAGAGAATACACGATTAAGTTAAATACTTGATTACACTCCCAATTTCTTTCACCAGGGTTAAGATTCCTATGTCCATCTAATCTAAATTTTAGTTTTTATGCCTCTTTAATATACTTAACACCAGTTTTCACAAGGATGTGATAGAACATGAGTCTATATTTAGTGTAGTGAAGTCATTCTCATCTCCCCTTTTTCTGGCTGTTTCCTTTGCTCATGTTCCTTTTGTTCCCTCATTATTTTTGATGCTAGGCTGGCAGCCCGTTCAGGGAGCCTTTGATCAAGTTCCTGACGCGTCACCCATCTCAGACAGTGGAGCTGTTCATGATGGAGGCTACGCTCAACGACCCCCAGTGGAGCCGCATGTTCATGGTCAGACAATAGCAGCCCTGAGTAGCTGTCCCCTCAGTCTTTTCATTCACACATTTGCCATTAAAAATCTATTTTTGCTTTTTTGTTGCCTTTGTAATGGGCTATATTCTGGACTATATTGAGTGTTTCGAGCCTCAGCGGTCCTATTAACACAAAATTGAGATGGATCGATCCCAGTAAAATTTTCTAATTTTCTTCGTTTAGTATCATAATTCTTTATATGTGTAATGTACTGATGGCAATTGAATGCAGTGGACCTGGTACTTTATTGTTTTAGTATATATGTCATTTTGTGTTATAGTTACAATGTGTATGTTTGTTCTCATGCAGAGTTTTCTGAAGCACAAGGATGCCAAGCCACTACGAGACGTATTGGCCTCTAATCCCAACCGTTTCGTCCCCCTGCTTGTTCCTGCTGGAACTGCAGCAACTGTTCGACCTGGATCTCCCTCCACCACCACAGCCAGACTAGACCTGCAGTTTCAAGCTATCAAGGTATGCAGAATTCAGTCATTTTTATAAGGTAGACTCTCAAACACGCAGCTGGTACACATGGGCATGTCTAGGTGGTTTTTCATCCAAAGCTGTACAGAGCTTAACTCATATTTCTGTTATTTAACCGTAACTAATTTAGCCTTGTTTGTCTTCACATCTGTTCAGATTATTAGCATCATAGTGAAGAATGATGAGGGCTGGCTGGCAGGGCAGCACTCCCTCGTCAGCCAGCTGAGACGAGTCTGGGTCAGTGAGGCTTTCCAGGAGAGACATCGCAAAGACAACATGGCAGCCACCAACTGGAAGGAGCCAAAGCTGCTGGCCTATTGCTTGCTAAGCTACTGCAAGTATGTAGATTTGCTGAAGTTGTAATAAGAATGAAAACTGCTTTAATGTTGGAGTTGTCATAGAAGTTGGACAATGAATTTGGGTGTTGATATGAAAATGTGGTCAGTAGACTAATGTGAAACCCCCCCAAAACAGCAACCAGGCAGTGCTAATGATCTTTGTTGATGACTCAGTGACCTTTAAAGTGTTAGTTGAGAGATTCAGTAGTGTAAGCACTCAAAGTTAATAATGCACATTTTTAAAGATACTGCATTTTCTAACTTTATTTAAGTAGCATTCCAATCATAAATGACCTTCTCACCCTTCCTTTCTATTTGAGCACTGAGAAAGTACTAACACACTTGGTACACTAGGCATTTAGCAGATGTTTATTTCAGACCTTGCAATTAACCCCCAAATACTCCAACCAGTAGTTTCAGCTTAGTTTATATGTTCAGTCAACCTTCTTTTGACAAAGTTCTGTTTAGAAAAATGTCTAAAACTGGCTAATTAACAGCGTTGGTTTCTAAAGTTGTTTTGTACAGTTTTCCCGTTGATAACATTAGACACATTTCTTTGTCTTTGTGCGCTGAACTTATCCATTCCCACTCTTCTCAATAGGCGTAACTACTCAGAGATTGAGCTGCTGTTCCAGCTGCTGAGGGCCTTTACGGGTCGCTTCCTATGCAACATGACCTTCCTGAAGGAGTATATGGAGGATGAGATTCCCAGGAACTACTCCATTGCTCAGAAACGTGCCCTGTTCTTCCGTTTCGTTGAGTTCAACGATCCCCACTTCAACGATGAGCTTAAAGCAAAGGTATGTACATGTGCAATCAGAGCACGAAGGTTCGTTTTTACCTTCATGCCACGGGGTCTTGAAATTTCCCTGTGACCTTAAGCATTTGTTTACCCCCACCCCCACCCCCACCCCCGACCTCTGACACCATTTTTGGTTTTGCTATGCCTTTTAAATAAATTTTTGACCAAACAACATGTTAACCCTGTGAAAGACTGGTGACCTGTCTAGGTGTACCCACCCGTGATTCAGTGAAACCGGCTACAGCTCCCCTTTGGCCCTGTGTAGAATAGGCACTGGAATGATGGATGAAAGGTACTTTGGCTGTGTCTGTGGAGGGATGATTATGATGGTAGATATGTAATACCATTCCTGTCAGATACTTCAACATCTGTGGCCCATACTGGCCATGGCTGAAAAGCACACAGTGATTATATGTAGGCACACACATACAAAATGAAAGATATTGAGCCATAATGCAAATATTTTGCAGCATATGTCATGTTGTGGTGTTATTACTCCATGATGCAGTGTCTGCACAGGTAATCATGGACTTTATTTTGTTTTATAACCATACTGGCATTCCTTAGTGTGTGTGTGTGTGTGTGTGTGTGTGTGTGTGTGTGTGTGTGTGTGTGTGTGTGTGTATACTTGTTAAAATGAAATTTTTTTGGTGATAGATGCATCAATTTTTGATACCATAAAGCCCGGCTTATAAAAAACACCACCACATTTGATAAATATGCTAATTTGAAAGCAGCTTTGACAATAACACTAGATTTATGTTCTGGACTTTTTTCATTGTAGAAAAATAGATTTAATGTCATAGATTCACCATAAGTGCCCCGTCTCCATGGCTCGCCTGCGTTGCTTCCTCAATGTCGGACACATAGCATTTAGGGACCTGATCTCTGTGACTCTTATGGTTAGTGTTTTGTACCAGAAGTTCTGTGACAGAGTGGGGAAGGTCATTTTGTCTGGTTCTAGGACCTCAAGAGGCTCACAGATGAATGCTTCTGTACTCTCTACCTGACCTGCTGCTGCAAGCATTACAGTCATTCAGGCTGCTTTTTAATTAAGCTCCCTCTCCCGCATGCAGGCACTAACACACACACACACACACACACACACACACACACACACACACACACACACACACACACACACACACACACACACACACACACACACACACACACACACACACATTTTGAACAGCTGTAATGGCACATAACCTGGCACAGAGAAGCAACAGCGCTGCTGTTAAGTACAAACGGGTCAGTGGGGAAGGCCTGTCCTGGCATACAATAGCACACATCCAAATGGCTGTGTGGTAGGAATACACAACTATGCACTCACAGGTACACAAACAAGAGACTGCCATGTGCACACACACCCCAAATCCAAGGACAAACAGTTGTGTTTCTGATGCTGCTCACTGCACCTGTCCCTTTTGCTCGTATTCAGTTTGCATTCCTTGAGCCGCATACGGTCTCTGAAAATGAGAGGCAGAATAAAGGCAGAGGGGAGCGAGTTCAGCCAACTCATTCTTCTGTCTTTTTTTCTTGGTGGAAATGCTGCATTAGAAATTTTAGTAGGGTTTACTCTCTTAGCTAGCAGAGCTGCAGCACCCCGCCACGCTCACTCCCCCAGCAAAATTTTGCTCCTATTGTTGTTTTTTTCCCCCCCTTAATTGTCCTCCACTGGTGTGCAGCAGATGCTGGCTGTGCAGATGAAGCAGAGACCCAGACTGACAGGCGTGATGTGTTTCTGTGTGAATATGTTTGTGTTGATTGGTGTATGAGTAGTGAGCATGAGAATGAGTGTGGGTGTTGCCTCCATTGACATTTAAATAATTGCCTGTAGCATTTATCATAGGAAATTGTGGGTGTGTGTGTGTGTGCGTGCACTTTCTCAGGAAATCCTGGAGTTGGAACTTCAGGTTCCTATGGAACATCAGAACGGTCTAGGAGAGTATTTCAAAGAGAAGAGTGTCTAGAGAGAGAAGCAGAGAGACAGCAGAGTGGGACAGCAGCAATGAATCATCTGTGGTAGCGCAGACTGACCCCGAGCTGCTGCTGCTGTGTCGCTTCTTTTTGTTTTATCCAAACACTTCTTACAGAAAACCATTTTTGTGCTGTTCTTCTATTCAAAGGCCTTTCATTATTTGTGGAATCCATCTCAAGTAGACGAGCAAACAAACAATTTATGAAATTTATGATGTGCTGTGCATCTGTTTTGCATTCTGCTGCTTCTCTTTTTGTTCCAAAAAAGTGCAGTAGAACATTTTATTACAATATGTACTGCTACCACCTCACCCCCACCAGTTGAGGCATTAAACAACAAGCATGTGTGCATGTTTTTTGTTAATACCTGTACCCTGTCTCGCATGATGATCTAAACAACAATGAGCAAGATTAAAAAAAAAAACGACTTTATTTTTCATATTCAAAATATTATTGTTGTGCAACTGTAATACTAATGCATATTGACTTTTAGTCCGCTTGTCCAAACAGATTAATTGCTAAACCATTTTAATTAAAACACATCCTTAAAATCATCTGGTTTGCTTGGCTATGCGCACTCAAAGGGGAGAGTGCATCTCTTCATCATGTGTAAAATGAATGTACTGTTTGCATCAAGTAGTGATTCTCATCATTACATATTTACTGTGGCTTAGAGTCGTCTTTTTTTTTTTTTTTCCCTCAAACACAATTATCACAACTACCCTTAATTGAGCTCAGAGACGAAATGTGTTGGCGCTGCAACACACACAAACACACAGACTTGTTGTATGTGAATTGAAAATGGGATTTAAGATAATTAAGACACCTGCAGAATGAGATCTAGGCTATTCGCCCAGAAGTATACGCTCCTGCAGGAGCACATCATCAATGACATTATAAAATTATGCTGTTATCTTACAATGATTGATATCAGAGAAGCTTAGAATTAATAGGAACAGATGAGAGTGAAAAACAGAGTAATGCTCAGTGTGTGTTCTTTGTTTCTTCATTTGGGAATGTGTGTGTGTCTCAGCTTGCTTGTACATTGCAGAGAGAGAGTGTGTGTGTGTGTGTGAGTGAGAGAGAGAGAGAGAGAGAGAGAGAGAGAATATTGTGCTAATGGAGGAGATGGAACATATGCTACCACAGCTCATTCTCCACTGAGCAATGCCCTGTCCTCCCAATGATGGATTGAATAGGGCTGTTCATTAATAGATAGCAGCTTCTTTAATAAATGCAGTCGTTAGCTGCATTGTGGTTGGGTTAGTATGGAATTTACAAACTAATCAAGTCTTCATTCACATTCCCTGTTAAAATATTCTAAATCTTATTGATTTTTGTTTTTGCTTTAAATGCTCGGAGATTCATTAAGAAAATATATTACGTTTCTTTGGTTTTATCTCAGAGTATAAATTGTTTTCTTTCTATTCTTAAATGTTACATCATTTATTGCAGTCATTTGGGGCTGCAATTGACATTGCTGTGGTCAAGTATGTCTTTTTTTTTTTTTTTTTCCTCTGCAATCACTTTATTTATTTTTTACTGTTATTGTCAATCTGAAAAGTGTCCTGTGCTCATTTCCATCCCTTTCCTTGTTTCATCACTTAATTATTTGCCACTGAGGGCTGATTGTGTGCAGGATTTTCTTTAATGTAGGTTTGAAAAGGGTACACAAGGTGATTTTACTGATTAGTTTCTCCTTTCCTGAAAGTGTGCTATCAGTGGAATCATCCATTGTAATCTCTGCAGAAAGGGTCAAAGCTGTAAACTCCACTTTTCTTCTTTAATAGGTACTGCAGCACATCCTGAATCCAGCCTTCCTGTACAGCTTTGAGAAGGGAGAAGGTGAGCAGCTGCTTGGTCCGCCCAACCCTGAAGGAGACAATCCTGAAAGCATTACCAGTGTCTTCATCACCAAGGTACACATGCAAATATATAGACAGATCTCCCCCATTTTTAACATTTCTTTTCTCACAGTCAGTCGACAACCCTTGCTGCCTGTTTATTACATGACTTTGTGTCTTTATTAATTTTTCTGATTTCATTAACTGCTGTGTTTCCTCTCATAAAGTCCGACACCTCTCCTTAGACCCCTGTCACACTGATGCAAAGAATCCTGCGTGTGGCTGCGGACGACGGTCCACAGCCACACGCAGAGAGAACGTGGAAATTCTTCGCAATATTCCTCAGGTATCCGGCAGTGTTGGCATAACGAGTTTTCAAAAATTAGGTGCTGCCTTATTTTTGGCTGCGGGTGCGTTTGCGATCGACATGCAATGCACGCGATGGCTCCATAATACACATGTACGATCCGCTAACAGCCCGCAGTCCTCCGCAGTCAGGCTGAAGGTGGCAGATAATGACGGCTTAAGAAAAAAGAAAAATTTTACAGCCCCTCTGTGATCGTCTGCAATGATTTTTCGCGCTGTCGGAACTTCCTACCAGCGCAGTGATCCGCCGTCATCCGCAACACATGTTCGGCATGTAGTGTTCGTCCACAGCTCTCTGCAGGATTCTTTGCACCAGTGTGACAGGGATCTTACAGAGGCATCATCAGCTACATCCCATTTTGTCTTCTTTTCTTATGGCCTTTTACTTTAATTACTGTTATTTCATCTTTCTCTTCTTCCTTTGATTCTCTTCTATGCGTCTTTGATTTTTCTGTCTTCCTCCCACTAACCCCTCTCTATTTTGTTATCACGTTTGATTCATCAGACCATAATTTCTGGTGTAAATGTCACAGTGTGACCATGCTAAAGGTCAGCATGTTTGTTTGCACTGTAGCAGATCTCATCACTGACTAACAGCAATCCTAATGGCTGTTAATGGCTCCTCTACGGTCTGGTTAAAATTGATTTCCTAACTTATCTCCCTGTCTCTATGTACTGTACTCCCTTCTGTACCTCTTCTTCAGGGAGTTGGTTTTTGCTTTGGGTGATGTAAGGTTTTCAATATGTGTAAAATTTGATTGTGTGCTTATAAAGTATCATTCAGAGCAAATGAATTTTAGTACACTTCAGCAGTTTAAACACAGTTTATTCAATAGAATATCTTTTTATTGCTTGTGTACATATCAGGAGACTTATTGATCTCCATCGGCAGCTGGAGAATTAGCATAACAGGCCTAAAGCATTTTTGTGTGATTGGAAAAAATGTTTTTTGTAGTATTCATACAACATCCCACCAAGTCAAGTCCCGAGGATATACTGTGCTAACTCTCTGCTGTAGATTACAAAAGCTGTATCCATTTCTGCTTCGCCCAGCAGTTTTTAATGCCACTTCTTTCACATCCTTCTCCAAGGTTCTGGACCCGGAGAAGCAGGCTGACCTGTTGGATTCTCTGCGAATCTGCCTGCTGCAGTTCTCCACCCTGCTTGTGGAGCACGCTCCCCACCATATTCATGACAACAACAAGTCGCGCAACAGCAAGCTACGTCGCCTTATGACATTCGCATGGCCTTGCCTGCTGCCCAAAGCCTGCGTTGATCCAGCCTGTAAATACAGTGGTCACTTACTGCTGGCCCACATCATCGCAAAGTTTGCAATTCACAAGAAGATTGTCCTGCAGGTGAGAGCTAATGCAAAGAGAGAAGAGGAACTCAGTGGAATGGGGATTTAACACAGTACAGAAAATAAAGATGAAATGTGGGGAATCTGAGTAGCAAATATGAAAACAGACCGATTAGGAAATGATTCCATACTAAAATGGACACAGAAAAAACACAGCAAAATAGCAGATTTGAAAATAAAAGAAAATGCAGTACTTAAAACAGGTACACTTGTTTTCTGAGTGGTGCTTATGAAGAAAGTGATGCTGCAGAGTTGTGAAGATGGAAGGGCTATGTTGGGTGCCCCTGGTTCACTAAAGCCCTTTTCAGCCACGCGCTCTTTTCCATTAATCGGTCGGCCTCTGAATGTGTCAACTTCATGGGCGATTGAGCACCCCGGTGCCTTTTCTGTAAAAGTTTCAGACGAAAATCTCACTATGTCAGATTTAGTAATATTTACATATCACTTTCAACGCTGCACAAGTCTGAACTGTATACAGACACATTAAAGGACTGGCCTGCACAAGATTATGGTATACTGATGTAAGAAAGAACCAAGAAAGCAGCCCATTCATCAGCAGACTTCTGAGGACCTTTGCAGGCTTGCGGCTGACATGGACAGAGATTTTAATCAAAGGCTGTCTTCATCTAGAAGCAGAGGGAATATAAAGGACTGGGGTTGCAATGAGGCAAAGGAGTAAGAGGTGCAGGCTATGCAGATGGCAGTGTAAAAAGAGATGTAGGGCACTCAGAGAAGTTCTTTAGAGAAGTTTTGAGCCGGGTGTCTTGCATTATGTCCCTTCATGTGTGATTAGAAGTACAAATCATTAATATTTTTAAGCTATGGTCTGTCTTGGTTTAAGCTGAATCTTTTGAATAGTCAAAGGTAGAACTTGTGTATATGAAACTATGACTCTTTAGTTGCATTTCAGCAAGAAAAAATTCACTGCTCAAATAACTTAACTTTTAAATTTTGTGTCTGGTTTTGATGGAGTTCAGCAGTTGTGGAGCTACCTGAACAACTCCAGCAATGAAGCATTTGAATTCATGCCTGTCAGTGGCTTCTTTCACATCTTTTCCAACTCTGTAAGGGAATTGGGAATGTGTTGAGGGTGTGTGTATTTGTGTGTGCATATGTAAGAGGGATAGAGGAAGGGATTGTGTGTGTTTTCTATGTTCTCTGAATCTGCAGGGAGAAAACAGCACTTCCAGGGAGCTGGAAAATTTTAGCCAAAAACTTGATATTTACCAAATTAGACATGCTGTGTGTGCTCTATGCAGGTCTTCCACAGCCTGTTGAAAGCCCACACAATGGAGGCCCGGGCCATTGTCCGCCAGGCCATGGCCATCCTGACTCCAGCTGTGCCTGCCCGCATGGAGGACGGCCACCAGATGTTGACCCACTGGACTCGCAAAATCATTGTGGAGGAGGGCCACACTGTCCCACAGCTGGTTCACATACTGCATCTCATTGTGCAGCACTTCAGGGTGAGTAGATTTATGAAATGAAACGAAATTCTGGCAGCAGTGCAGTTCCATATGTCAGACCACCACGACCAAAAGTATTGAGTGCCATGATATCCTCCTGGGACAAATGGAGCAAAGCCCTCTGTAATTTAAATTAACCATGACAGATTTGTCAGACCCCTTAATAATAGCAAAAGTAATATGCTTCTAAGGATGACAGTTCAATATCAGCATTTTCTGCTGTACAGTTTCTCGTGTTGCGAGGTAAGCTGCCACCACACATACTGAGAGGTTAAGTGCCACTCAAGTGTACACATAGACATCCATTTAGTGTCTCTGCCAGCTCTCTGCTCAGCATGCTCACTGCAGGGAACCACGTTGGGGGAGACTGTTGAGGCGCTAATTTTACTGATTATCTAAGTACCCTGAATTACATGACACATCTTAATAAGTCCTAATGGGGAAGGAGCATACTCATTAAAACTTTGATGATCTTATGTGGACCAATTAGAAATGTTTATGATTTTAGTTAATTTCAGTTTTATATTGCTTGTAGTCACAACATTTGTGGTGTGCTCTGTCACTGAGTCGAAAGCTGGACTCTTAACATCAGTGTGTAATAATGCTTGTGTTAACCACCTGCTGCCCGTATAAGACTTAATGCAGATACAGCTTTAAACGCACCCTTCACAGTGGTGATTAGCAGAGTCAAAGAGCATCTCATGTGGACAAGTCAACAAAAGCAAACGATCATTGGGCTTTCTATTCGCCTTCCTCCATAAACTTGAAAGACACTTTTGCCCTCTCGCTTCTTCAGCTGATGTTCACCGCCTCGCCAGTCAGAGAGCGACAGTCTTTTAGCAGAAGACTGACATTTCCCTCAGCTCCCCTCTCTATCTCACTGACAGGCTGCTCTCACTGGGCCAGATGACTAATCTAATGTAATCACATCAGCATAATTACACTGGGGAGGAGATAATGACAGACAGATGAGAGACTTTGTGCGTGCGTGTGTGTGTTTGATAAAGAAATGGAGAGATTGTGTGCGTGTTTGTCTGTGTGCACACGTGATGGACAGGGCTTAGCCACTCTGTCATTAAGGGGCTGTGAAGTCCTGCTCTATCGGCTATAATTACCCTCAAAGTGAGAAGCTTTAATATTCTTTGACACTGACAAAAGCCCTTAGATAGACATCTCATCTCTAGCTCCTTTGTCTGCATGTGTGTTTGAGAGTCCCAGTTCAGTTTTCGGAAGCTAAGTGACTCTTGAGCGTGACACTTGAGTGGGGCTAAGTGCATGTCATCATGTCCTTGAGACTAAGTAAGAATTTGATGTCAGAGTTTGCCTATTCTGACTGAAAGTCTCAAAGTGATTGAGCACCCCATTTAACTTTGCATGTGTTATCACCCTAAAGTCTAAACTGGAAGGTCTAGAATACAGAAAAACAAACTTTTCCTGTACATGTATGTACTTGCCCTTTCACTCTTTGTTTTTGTTTTGTTTTTTTGTCAACCTTCTCTATATTAACACATTGTCCATAGACCAAATGCCTTGGAGCAGATGGAGCTGCCACAAGAGAGGGCTTTCTGAGAATCCTTATATATGATTTTAATAGAAGCACAAGAGTAAGATGCAGCAGCTAGTAACAGATGTAGGCCATTGTTTTGGAAGGTTGCTAATGCGATAGAAGAAAGTCTCATACAGCACTATACAAAAGTCTTCAGCTACCCCTCATTTCTTTATATTTTGTTTCCAAGGAGCCAGACTTTCCTGTAACATTTTAAAGTGGTCTTGAGCAACAGTTCTCCAGATTTTCTGAAGATCTTTCAAAGTTTTTCTTTGGACATTGGCTGCTTTTTCACTCATTCTCAGTCCACTCCTTGTACCTGACCATTTTCATTTGTTTAAGTCACTTAAAGACTGACCTATCGCCCATTCAGGCATAAATAAATTGGAAAAAAATCAATGCAAAGACCTGACAGGACCTGAGAGATACATCTGACAGCTGAAGCTGATCCATCTAATGTCAGAAATGGTCTCAGTGGAAGGGTGACTGTCAAGAAGCCATTCTTAATAAATTCTGAGTTAAGCCAAATTACACAGAAACTGGAGTGAAAATTAGTGGAAACAGGTCAGATTGAGTGATGAATCCAAATTTGAAATTTTTTTTTCAAACTGTTGCCAGAGAAGGTCAGAAGAGAGGTGCAGTAATGAGACACAGAGCCATCTGTAAAACATGGTGAGGCTGCATGTCAAGCCTGCGTTGAAATCTTGTCAAAATTGATGAAATTTTGAAGGCAGAAAAGCACCATCAGATTTTGATCTATCATTCAGTACCATCTGGAAAGTGTCTGATTAGTAACAGTTTCATTTTTCAGCATGACAGTGATCCCAAACACTCTGCCAATGCAGTAAAAGCATACCTGGATAGAAAAACACGCAACGAAGCACTATCAGATTGGCCTCCGCAGAGCCCAGACTTCAAGATTACTGAAGGAGTGTGGGATCATCTTGACAGAGAACAGAACAAAAGCCAACATCTAAAGAAGAGCTTCGAATGTCCTTCAAGAAGCCTGGAGTACTGTTCCTATAGGCTACTTAAAGAAATTACAGAAAAGCTGCCTAAGAGAGTTTAGACTGTGTTGAAGAATAAAGGTGGTCATACCAAATATTGACTTTCAAGCTTATTAGAATTGTACAAACTGTTTTTGCCTTATATACTGTTTTTCCATATATGTTTGCATCTGTCTTTATTGCTGCACCTGATTTTCCAAGCAAAATACAAAGAAATGAGGTGTGGCTCAAGACTTTTGCACAGTACAGTAGCAGAGTGGGATTAAACTATCTACATGAACAAGGAAGTGGTATCTTATCTGAAAGTAAACCTCAAAGACAACTTCAATGTTTCACATTTTTCCCCAAAGAATTTTTTTTTTTTTTTTTGTCACACTGAAATTTGAGCGTCTTTGAATCCACATGTTTGGGCTGCAGCTACGACAGTTTTTGTATGAGTAATGCTTTTTTATGGGTCTATAGAGTTTAAGTGGTTACACTTCATGCAAAACAAGCTTGTTTTTTAAAGCCTGTAATCTTGTCATCCACACTCATTTTCCACTCTTCCATACTGCATCTGGTTTTTACAGAGCGCCCGTTCAAGTTGTGAGATATACAGACGAAAGCAAAGCGCGCCTCAAGCCACAGTGCAATTTATATTGAAGTTTAAGTTCATCTGGTTGGCCTTACTGGCTGTTGTATTCACTTGCACTTCTTCTGCCTCTTTTAAACTCTGCCATTGGCACTGACAATTATCTGTTTGTGGTGTTTTGTAAAAAGAAAATGCACTAATCCATCCTGCCAGTTCCTGTGTAGAATATTAAACATGTAAGCTTTTGTGAAACAGATACTGTATGTTTAATATCTACTAATAATACAGTCAGTTCTATAGCTTTTTCAACATTAACACAAGTTCAGGTGTTTTAAAAAAACCCTGAAAATGGAGCAACTGTGTATAACAATGTCTGCAATTTCTGAACTGTTCAAGGGATTTAACAGATACATAGCTTTAGGTCTACACTTCAATCGCATGTTAATTGCTTCATTTCAAATCTATTGTGGTGAAATAATTGCTTATGAGGTTCTTAGACTTCAAGACAACTTTGGCAATTGTTTTCTAACAGTTACAAAATAATTGAAATTGTTCAAATCAATGAAAAAACAAACAATACAAACAAAAAAGGAAAGCACTGTGTGCGTAGTCTGGAGTCTTCTGACGACAAAGTGGATGATGTCACTTGCCTGTTAGCAAAGAAAGGGATGTAAAAAAAGATTGTATAGTTTTAGTACTTGTTGATCATTTTCAAAGTTTTACCTGGTGTCTTTTTTCCCCCAAGGTGTATTACCCGGTTCGTCACCATCTGGTGCAGCACATGATCAGTGCAATGCAGCGTTTGGGCTTCACCCCCAGTGTGACCATAGAGCAAAGGAAGCTGGCTGTGGACCTGGCTGAGGTGGTCATCAAGTGGGAGCTGCAGAGGATCAAAGACCAGCAGGTAAACGTACTGTTTTTACCAGTCTGTGGTGGTCATGAAGCCTGTTGACATACAGAGTCACTAAATTATCTCACTTCTCACAATAATCTGTCTCACTGCAGGCTGATGATGCTCATCAATTCACAAAATAAACCTTATTTATCTTAGTGGGTAAAATGTTTACTGAGTTGTATAACATAAATACTCATTACTCATGCTGCTGTAGTGAGAAACCTCAACATTATTGCAGAAAGACAATTATATTGTGTTAACTGTTGGATTTATCTCCCTCTTTCCTTGGAACGACAGCCAGAATCTGAGGCTGAAGTAGGGCCTGGTGGTGAAGGGACCAGTGGGGCTGCTATGAAAAGAGGCCTGTCTCTGGAATCTGCTGGGGCTGGACAGGATGTCAAGAGATTCCGTACAGCAACTGGAGCTGCTTCCATGGTGGGCTCAGTAATTAGTCAGATGCCAGATGAATGTGGCTGTGACTGATGGGCCCTCGTGCCCAGACAGATTCTCTTACCTTCGAAGTTCTCACTTGAAGTCCTTGTGTTACTTCCTTCTCTGGGTGTTTGCGGAACAGTTTGAAAGCTACTAATCAGACAGGCATTTTTTCTTTATTTTTCTCCCCCCACAGCGATTTATTGAATGAGTCTGAGGGGAAACAAATTGCTAACAGGATTGACAGCAGGATTGTTGGTGTTATTCAGCTTGCATGCAGCAGCAGTATGGCGGCACCACATCTACTTCATCATATCACTCTGCAATCTTTTGTTTCGAGGTCTTTTGGGATACCTTTGTTATAAGAAGTGCTTGTTCAAAATTTAATCAAATTTGTTAATTTGCACTAATGCCAGTCTTTAATACATGCAAGATTATCTTTCAAAAGGCAGTTTATATTTAGATTAAAGACTCTGAAATTGCCTCATGATATTGCCTGATGCGTCTGGAGTTCTGCCACAATCAGCTTAATGTTGCACGTCGTAGATTAGAGGGCATAATTGGGCAGTAACAACACGGTTTGAATAAAGCCTGCTTTATTTATTATACTGTTCATAATGAACTCCAAAATGTAAATATCCTTCAAAGTATGTTGATTTAAAGATAATGCATTTTAAGATGGCTAGTTTTTCATTTACCCTGTCCTATCCAGAGTGTACCCCACCTCTAGCCCTATGACAGCTGGAATAGGCTCCAGCACCCCTGCAGCCTGATGTCAGGCAACAATTTAATCTTTTTGAGTTGTCGATGTTTGTGTCTGCTTGAGCTGTGGAAATGTTAATTGCTCAGAAAGTTGGCGGGAAAGTTATCGGACAAATCCTCCTTTTTGTAGGCAAAAACCTGCTTTTGTGCAGCGTTTCTATGCAGCTCTTTCAGTACTGCTGCAGTTTTATTGTGAAGTTCTTTATTTTTTAGTGCCTTGTGGCTGCATTCTGTAATTGTTCTTTTGTCCAAAAAGGGAAAAAAAAAGAAAAAGTTCTTATATATTTGACAGATTATAATGTTTATGTTGTTAGGTATTTGGACGCAGCCAGTCCATGCCAGGCACAGAGAGCATGCACAACAAGCCTGTTGAGAAACAACATACAGACACTGTGGTCAACTTCCTCATCAGGATTGCATGCCAGGTAAGACCTCACCCATTTACCTCCATCTCTCTCACTCTCTCTTTCTCTCACACACACACACACACACACACCAATATATATGTTCTAACATCCATTAGTCCTTTCAGGTAGGGACACCTATTCTAACCACTCGGTCGGGTGAGGATAACGCTCACGCATGCACACACAAGCGCGCACACCCACACATCCTTTGTGTCCTTTGTGCGTCTCCTCATACAACTGTCCTTTGGTTTAGAGTCAGTGACGACCTTGGTTACAAGCCTGAAATAGACTGCTGAGATTTCACTCACCTTGGCTTTTCCTACTTTCTTTTTTTGGGCCAAGTTTCATTCTCACTGTTCATCCAAGCATCTCTGTTGAATTTAACCTCCCCCACCCCCCCATATAACCGCTGGGGATCACTCACTGCTCACAGAATGCTCTATAGCAACATAATCTTTTCTTTGTATTCCTCTTGATAAAAGTGTATTGTGATACTGAATTGATCCCAGTAGAAAAATTATGTCCTCACTGGCCCGAGGGATTGTGATCAGCCAAAGGACACCACACCTAGAGCTGATAGTGATTCATTGTGTTTGTCAAGGATGCCTCTCTACAGTGGATGCTTATCACTGTAAAGGTTTGCACAGGGAATGTTGAACTATATGAATGTATGGAGACAGTCCTTGTCTCTGCTTGCCCTGTGTGATGTCTCACCTCTTTGAGACATCATTGTAATGTTGAAGATGAAGGCCTATTGTCACCGATGATGATAACACCAGTCTTCCTGTCCCTCTCCTTTCTAGGTGAACGATAGCACCAGTGTGGCTGGGTCTCCGGGGGAGTTGTTGTCTCGCCGTTGTGTTAGCCTGATGAAAACCGCCCTCAGGGCTGACATGTGGCCTCGTGCTGAGCTCAAGCTACAGTGGTTTGACAAGCTACTAATGACAGTGGTAAGATGGCATGTGCTTTGAGAACGATTGTCACTTTAAGACTTCCTGCATGCTTCATATATCCAGATCCATGCTTGGTGACATTTGTGGTGTAAAACCTGTCATTATTGCTGTTATTCTGCACTGCATTTCCCAGAGATCAGTTGTCAGTGACTATGTTGAGACCTCTAGGGAGCAAACAGTCTAATATGCTCTACTATTATCTTGACTCTTTTGTCATGGCAAATGTTGCTGTTCTGGGGGTACGTTTAAAAATAAATAAATAAATAAAGCACAGCATTTACGTAAGTTTGTTATTTGGACTTTAGTAAAAGTATTTTTCAAAATATTTCAAACTAGTTTGAATAAAATCAAAACATTCAATCTTTCTGTTGTTGTTCAAGCTCCAAGCAATAAGCAGCAAACAGCTGAGGATAACTAATAGCTTCCCAGAGAAGTTTTCCCTGTCCCCGCTTAAGCTCCGTCTTAGTGTTTGCTCTAACACCTCAGAGTCCTTTGTCTGTTATCAGTAATGCATGAAGTGAGGCGCCAACCACCATAATGACAAAATAATGACAGTGGTGAGATAACAGCACTCTATCCGGGTTGGCCTGTGCCTTCTCATTCACCCCCCCCCCCCCCCCAAAAGCCCTCTTCATCCTAAACTCCTCATCCTTGCTTTCTGTATCGCCCCACTGTGACTCAGTTCATCTGTCCTCGCCTTTCACTCTGTCTCTAACCACTTCCTCCTCTCATCTCTTTTCCATCCAGCCTCTTATCGGAGCCCTTATTCTCTCTCTCTTTTTATCCATGCTTCTTCTCCTTCTCTACTCATCTCTCTGGTCTGATTTGGCGTCACTGTTCAGACAAGGTTATCACCATGCGCCGCCGTTTGTCACGTACTGCCCTTGTTCTCTTTTGGGGATCACTTCATCGGCTGCACCCTTTTCTTTCCCTACATGCACTCTCACACAAAACCAATCGGCCCCTCTATATCCCTTTGAGGATAGTCTGACAAACAAGGCTTTCTGTAGGTGTTATGCAGATGTATGCAGGCCCACCCCCTTGGGATCTCGCTCTACCTGCCTAGCCGCCTTACTCAGACTAATGAACAATGCTGCAAATCGGATTACCTTTTATCATCTCATTGTCCCGGCATGCCTGTGATTAAGAGTCAGGGGGAGTGGCATGAGGTGGCAAATTTGGAGTGTAAGATGAGACAGCCTCAGGCGTGCCTGTATGTGCCCTATCTGCGTGGCTCCTGCAGCGACAAGTTCCTTTTCTGTTAATACAGTGCCAAATCAATACTGCCCTAATATCTAGCTGGAGCCTTATCACAACAGTCACCTTGTTCATTAGGCAAGATTAGTGCCATGGATCTGTCCCAGATTACCCTCTTGGCCCTGCCATTGTAAACCTTGTTTGCAATTTAGACAAAATTAGGACCCAGTGTTGCCCATTGATCTTTGGTTTAACAGTCATCACAATGCCTTGTTTTTGTGTGTGTTTGTGAAGAGTATTGATTTCAAAGTTGTATGGAATAAATAGCTTGATTGTTTCATCTGTCAGCAGATGAAATTGCACTATAGTCCATATTACTTTGTTTTAGCATGTGTACACTTGACTGAAAAGATAAATATCAATATTTTCTTGGTATGAGGCTTTTATTAAGATGTCTAATAGGTGCCTAAGAGTTCTATCTGTCCTAATAACAATACAAATAAAAATGTGCTCCGTTGACCTTCTGTTTCTATTGTTTGCTTTTCTTTGACTTCTCAGGAGCAGCCAGCCCAAGCAAACATCTCCAACATCTGCACAGGACTGGAGATTCTTTGCTTCCTGTTGACCGTGCTGCAGCCCCCAGCTGTCCTGACCCACTTTAAGCCACTTCAACGGGGCATCGCTGCATGCATGACCTGTGGCAACACCAAAGTGCTACGTGCTGTCCACTCCCTTCTTTCTCGCCTCATGAGCATCTTCCCAACTGAGCCTAGTAAGCTGGCAATGATTTATTTCTAAATTTTCAGTGGAAGCTCGAGCAGCTGCACACAGGAGAGTGCTATATATCTGATTCTTCTCTGAGAAATTGTTGCGCCACATGCTGATGAAATTATAAATAGAAGTGAATTATGCTGGATATGTAATTTGCAAACTTTGCTCCTCAAAGGATTAAATCACGAGCCACAATGGCATGTTGTGCGTTCAGGGATTTTGGGACTTTATAAACCTATTTATGATATATCCAACATGACTTGCTTGTATAATTACAAAAAAAAAATGTTGATGAGAGCTGCAAGTCCACTATTTTCATTCATTAGACAGTCGATTCTGTAAATGATCTTTTAAATAAATGATTTGTTGGCCATGTTTTTTCTTTAACATATGTGCAGTTTCATTCTATGGATTGTGCGTCGTAGTAAAATATTAAAGATATAAAGATTGTAAGAATTGTTTTAAAGCACTTTCAACACAGGCCTAAAGGGGTCGAAACATTAGTGTGGTCAGTACATTGTGATGGTGAGCCCTTGCAGCATAACCGCTGCATCACTTTGCAGGGCAGTGATTTAGATTTTCAGATGTTCTTTGTTTGAAGCAAACATTGCTTTGTTTTTCTAGGCACATCAAATGTGGCGTCTAAGTATGAGGAACTGGAGTGTCTGTATGCTGCTGTGGGCAAGGTCATCTACGAGGGGCTTACCAACTATGAAAAAGCAACAACCAACACTAACCCCACACAACTCTTTGGTGAGATGAGCTCTTGTGTTTGTCTTCCCATTTGTCTCTTTCTACCTTCTTGTTTTCTGCTACGCTTTTGTTGTTGCTTATATATATATACTTAGAATAAAAAAAAAAATCACATTTCCACTTTCACTACAGCACCAAGCAGCCTCTCAGTCACTTTTACCAATTAAGCTATTGAGTGGGTTGTTAAAATGCAAGCCGATGGGCTCTGCTGCTCGGGCTAACATCTGGTCTGTTTAAATGGGGGGCCACAGTCCAGCAGTTTGGGAAAGACTGTCTTGGGAAAGATTGCTGCTTTCAGCCACTCTTCCTGTACAAACATTGCTGTTATCCACCCAGATGTCAGAGAGTGTTTATAGAAAAAGCTTTCATTAAAGCTTATTTCAGGAAGACTTTCAATTTGTTTTTCTTTTAGTTGAAATATACAGTAGGTTTCCAAATCTAGGTCATTCAAGGTGACAAATGGCTATTTGAGAGGAGTCTTAAAGGTATCGCTACTTTATGCAGTTTCCTAAAATTACAGTGGTGGTCAATAAAGTAAAAGGAAGCTCTTTGTATCCTGCTGTTGCAGTAAAGTCAAAGTGATGTGATGCATCCATCTGGCCAGGGGGTGACATTTTAACATTTGTCTCCTCTCCAGGGAACAGCAACAAAGAAGAACATTACTCATTCTTATTTCTGCCTCTGTTACACTTGAGGCAAAAAAAAAAAAAAAAAAAAAAAAAAAAAAAAAATATATATATATATATATATATATATATATATATATATATATATATATATATATATATATATATATATATATCTATATATATATATATATATATATATATATATATATATCAAGCTGACTGCAGGTGTCTGTGTCTGTTACCTCTCCCCAGAGGAGTGAAGCTTCTTCTCAAATTACTGCATTTCCAATATTTTTTTCTCCCTTCCCCTTCATTTGTCTTACAGGAACACTTATGATCCTGAAGTCAGCCTGCAGTTACAATGCCAGCTACATTGACCGCCTCATCTCAGTGTTCATGCGCTCACTACAGAAGATGGTGCGGGAACACCTGAGCCCCCAGCAGGCTAACCCAGGGGTCACTGAAGCCAGCACAGGTACATAAATTCAGTGGAAGGATGCGAGGAAAGCCAGTGACAGTCAAAGCACACAGGCTTTTTTTTTCTTCTTCCAAATCTAACTTAAAAAGTGATCACATATAAGGAAAGGATGCACAGTATACCTTTATATATTCAGTAGTTTTTAAATGAGCAACAGTTTTATGCACTTTTGTACAAATACAGCACAGTTACATAAACAGTATCTCTTCCTGTGTTGCTTAATATGTAACTCAGAGCTTGAGTTCACAACACCTGAGTCACCATTAGTCACCAAACCTGGCACCAGGAACCCACCGCTATTTCAGTTGAACTTATTCTGCTTGGCTGCAGTTACACCTGGCTGACATTATCAGGGAAGTTTTTGCTTGTGCTTGTCCCCAGCCTGTATCCAACAAGGGCTTGACTGTGTGTGAGGTGGACACAGTACAAACATGAATGTACACTCACATGGTGACCTTCTTCAGGCTCAATTAGAGCTCATATATCCCAGGTGTCCCACCAGTGCCTGTTTCCATAGAAAGACAGTATCAAAAGTTGTAAGTCAATGGCCCCAGCTGTGTTCTCAATAGCTCTTGTGGTCAAGGGAGATTGTGCAGATAGTATGCTTTCTCAGGGAATGTTCCTCAGCTCTGGTTCCTGGTATGTATTGTTTCCTGTTCTTTCTGTGTCAACAGATGGTTGCCTTGTGCTCTTTTGCTGTGGGGTTTGAAAGGCTAGTCACAGTTTGACACAGAACCTCTTGACAACTTGCCCTTTATATTAATCTGTGAGTGGGTGGGGAAAAAAAAAAGACTTCAACAAGTTGAAGTGCTGCTGTTGAGATGTTTTAGGTTTCTTGTTCATTTTGTTCCTTGAGCTTCAGGTTTATAGAAGTCTGGCAGTGCATAATTCCCGTTGTTACTCTTCAGAAGGGAGGTAATGACTGTAAGATGCTATCGGTGCTTTAAATGGGTCCCTAATGACTGTATTGGGAAACACAGACATTAACTGTCCACCATGAGCAGTTAGAGTCTCTAAGACCAAAGGCCATCTGATCATTAAGGCCTTTGCCTCTAAAGATTATTCACGTTTCAGTAATCTAATAAGCTTAACTCTAGGCCCGATTGTATTGAAAATGCAAAATTGCATTCTGATTGCTGCCACAATTTAAAAAATAGATAGGTCTATAGAATTTATTTATTCAAGGCCAGGTTATTGGTTGTGGGAGGAAAAAAAAAGATTTTAGCAAAAGAAAGAAAACAGCATATTCTTATGTTTTGTTCCAGCTTTGGCTCATATGGTGGAATATCTATACAAAACCTTATATTTTATATATAAATATCAGTACACATATTAAAACACTCGTTGTCTTGACTCTGCTATTGTCCTATTCTGATAGTGACCAGCGAGCTGATAATGCTGAGTCTTGACCTGGTGAAGACACGGTTGTCCGTCATGAGCATGGAAATGAGGAAGAACTTTATCCAGGTCATCCTTACTTCCCTAATTGAGAAGTCGCCCGACCCCAAAATCCTCCGTGCTGTTGTCAAGATCGTGGAAGAGTGGGTGAAAAACAATTCTCCCATGGCTGCCAACCAGGTAAGGAGAAGGACTGTTCAGGTGTGAGATGTTAAAACAGTATTAAATTAGAGAGAAGAACAAATGTGGGATTCGGGAGATGATGGCATTATTTCTCTGGTAAAAACAGGTGTAAATTGAGAACTGAATCAGCAAAGTTGTGAAAGGTGTGAAACCTTTGGACAAACAACAAGCAAAGCACATTTTCTACATCCAGTAAGGTTAGCATTAGCATAATACCTACAGAGGAGTCTCTAGTCTTTATTTTCTTTTAAGCTGAAGAATGAGAGCAAGCAGTATGCAGCTGACCTAGACAGGTGCAGCTGCATAGAAAAACTGAATAGATTATTTTTCTTTTTTATTTCACCCACCTTCCTCTGTGTCTGTTTATTGTTCATAATATTTTTTTCCTTTATCTCTACTTTCTTCCCCGCTCTTCTTTTCCTTTCAGATGCCAAACCTGCGTGAGAAATCCATCTTGCTGGTGAAGATGATGACCTACATAGAGAAGCGTTTCCCTGATGAACTTGAGTTAAACGCCCAGTTCTTGGACCTCGTTAATTACGTCTACAGGTAATTACCATCATTCATCACATGGCTAAATGGCCACACCACTGATGCCACCCCACCCTTGCATCCATCTTAACGTGAGGAGTGAAGGTCGGGGGCGGTTGAGGCGGGGAAAAGACACAGAAGGTTGGGCCAGGGAAAAAAAAAAGAAAAAGAAAGATGAAGAGGAAGGACTTGAAGCACCAGCAGTGTACCATACTTTTTTTTTTTTTAAGACTAAGGTAAAACTACGGAAAGATGGATGGATGGATTAAAGATAGTAATGATTATAATAAGTTGGTTATCCACAGGAGCTAAGGAACTAATTTATAATTACTATCGCTGTAGATTTTTAAAAAAAAGCGTGAGAAGGCAAGATGGCCACCCAAAGATCGAGTCAGGGAGGCAACAGTTAGTGATGAAGACAGATAATGCCTGAGGTTCTTCACAGGGTTACAGTAGTATCAGTATTCAGCCAGCTCATGACAGGACACCCAGCAGGTGGTGGTCAAAGGCGAGAGACCGTCTCAGCCTGCTATTCATCAAACCGTGGCTCTCATCACCTCTCCATCTTACACACATACACATTTAATCAGCCCAGTGTATCCTAATGCCAAAAGATTTAAAACGAGCAGTAAAGCCATGATGGACAGCAAGTAATGATAATGGAAGGATAAAGCAGCTGTGCCAGCGCAAAGTGTGATTAGGAGGAGGGTGTAAATACGAGCAGTATGCAGCTGCGGCAGCCTTGCCCGTGCTACCCTTTTCATCCCAGCTCCTCTCTCACTCCTTCTGTTTTATGAATCATCATTGCAGAGCCCATTCACTACAGCAGGCTGACATGGAAATGATCACATTGTTGTTTAAGTAGTTAGTGTGTTAATATTACAGCAGTCCTATTATTAAAGATACAGAATTTTTGCCCAGTATTCAGTCTCAACTGTTCCCTCTCTCGCTGTCTCTGATGTGTGGCACAGCTGTTTAAACATTCGTTTTTGAATTGTTGCTTCGAGATTGCTCCATGGAGTCTTACCTGTATGCCATATTTTTGAAATAAATCTCTAAATCTCAAGCAGCATTGGTTAAACAGCATTCAGGCTTCATAGTATTCTTTAGATTATTTTTGACAGTTAATCTAATAATCGAATAGTTCTTTTTTTTAAAGATTAGTAACAAAAAGGAAAAAGTCTACTTGACATTATGTTTCTCATGTTTAATAAAAAACAAACAACTTGATGCTTATTTAATTGTTATAAATGCATTTAACATATAATAATAACAATAACAAAGAATATGCTCCAAGTCTTCTTAAACTGCTACATTGTTTCAGTGGCATATGTGAGCACTGGCAACAGCTCCCAGCTCCATGGGGCTGAGAGTGATATTTGTCTGTTAATGGTGACATTTTCTAAGTCAAGTGTTTCACTTTGTGAATTTTGGTGATAAAATGGGCAAGAGCTAACATCTCAGATTATTTCTAACAAAAGTTTTGTCCCTCTAGGGATGAGAGCCTTTCAGGAAGTGACATCACATCAAAGCTGGAGCCGGCCTTCCTTTCAGGGCTCCGCTGCACTCAGCCGCTGATCAGAGCCAAGTTTTTTGAGGTGTTTGATGCTTCTATGAAGCGCCGCGTCTATGAGAGGCTACTGTACATCTGCTGTTCTCAGAACTGGGAGGCCATGGGCAGCCACTTCTGGATCAAACAGTGCATAGAGGTAAACGGTGTCTTTCTGGAGGCTTTGTAAGCTTTTTATCAGGCATTAAAAAGAATATATTGCTTAGGTCTTTTTTGGTTTCGGGTATCTACATACTGGTTACCTGCCATCGACTGTCACCAATCTTCTTTTATGTATTTTGCACCTGTTTGTGTGTTTGATAGTTGTTGCTGGCAGTTTGTGAAAGAAACACCATCATTGGCACCAGCTGCCAGGGATCCATGCTGCCATCTATCACCAACGTCATCAACCTGGCTGACAGCCATGACCGTGCCGCCTTCGCCATGGCAACACACATCAAGCAGGAGCCTCGTGAAAGGGAAAGCACTGAGACCAAGGAGGAGGTGAGACACACAGAGGGACGCACACACACACCTCACAACATGCCTCACATAAATTGCCACATTATCCCATTAGGAGAGCTTTTACATACTGTGGGTCTAAGAAAAGACTAATGCTTGTGCACCTTTGCTTGTCTTAAAAATTGTTTGTTCTTGTCACTCGCCCATTATCAAGGAGCTGTTGATAAAATGTTATTTCAAAACAGCATAACATGAAGACTAAATGTCAGAGCTCGAACAACAGTAACTGTTTTTCCTCTCCTCGTTTCTCCCCTGGTAGGATGTAGAAATTGACATAGAATTAGCACCGGGCGACCAGACAGCCATTCCCAAGACTAAGGAGCAAGCTGAGAGAGACACAGGCAACCAGCTGCACATGCTTACCAACCGCCACGACAAGTTTCTTGACTCATTACGGGAAGTCAAAGTAAGGTCCTCCTGCAGTTTGAGGGGTTGATGAAATGGATTGAACTTTGACAAAGTGTGGGCAAAATTACTTAGATCACCCAAGGTTGACTGCTTGCAGTACAAAAACAATGTTTTATGTATTAAATTCATTATAGTTTCAAAACATTTTCATGTCCCAGTGGCATTATTCATTAACCCCCAACTAGAATGGTATGTCAGCAATATTCTTGAGCCTTAAAAGGAAGAATTAAGAGTCAGTGCCTTGCAGAATCAGCAGCAGCTTTCATTTTTCCTCTCTTTTATACTAGACGGGGGCGCTTCTGAACGCCTTGGTCCAGCTCTGTCACATCTCCACACCGCTGGCTGAAAGGACCTGGGTCCAGCTTTTCCCTCGCCTCTGGAAGATCCTGTCTGACCGGCAGCAGCATGTGAGTATTATTTATTAGCATCTATTTTTCTGCTCCCAGAGCAAGGATGGACAAAGACACTTTATGTGCATGACCAAATGGTCAGATTTTGAAATGCTGTGAATATCCAAGAACAAGAAATGCATGCTATGCTGTGACTTGCCTGATGATTTTTTTTTTTTTTTAAAGCATCAACAGTTGCAATATGTCTATCCAAAGCTGTAGAAAAATGTATTTTTTTCCCCCTTCCCACTATAAAATTCCTTCAATGTCTTCATAATATATAATAAGTTTCAGTAGAAACTGCAACTTGTGGTGGAGGCTTAAAACCACAGGATGGTAATTCTAGTTAACTTGTACATTGCCGTTTTGTATACAAACACATGCAAACTTGACCACCGTATTCCTTTCTGTATTGTTTCAATAACTTGCGCATGCAGGCAGCATCTCAGGCTGTCTCTTTTCTGTCTCAAAACAATTTAAATTGATTGAACTTTTAAACAAGATGCAGTCACTGGTAAAATTCTGAATATTTATTTCCTACACCAGACCTCAAGGCACAAATACTGTGTGTGACTTGTTTATTCTGAGGCCAGTCTTAGCTTTGCATTTTATGTAACCATCACACCAATTTATGGTAAAAATTGGATATTACTGCTATTCATGCTTTTTAACCCTGAGTTGACTCTTACAAAGGAATGATAGAAAAGTTTATTCTCCGTTGGAAGGATTTTGACATGTTGGTGTTCACCACCAGTCTAATTAAAGTGACCATTAAGGCATAAATTACTCCATGCTGTCATCGGGCAGCGAAAATTGCATTCATTACCAATACATCAGAGTGTGTCAGTCATGATTTTCAGAGCACTAACCCCATGATCATGCTCAAAGTCTATTCTGTCCATATGTGGGCGCTCCAAGAGGCTCTGATTGAAAAGAGTGGTAGCATGCAGTTCAAACTAGCATATTATGTATTTTTCATGGATACAAGTACTAAAAAAGCGGCATTACTTTAAAGTCAAACAGGAAAACAAGGCTTCCAAGTTGAGTTGGACTGTGTTTAAATTACTAATGAAATATTTATCTTTTGCAGTACTGCCCAAAATGCAGTAGATGTGTATATAAAAGCGCAACATGGTACATAGTGCTGATCTCTGTAGGACACTAATTGGCCTTGAGTAACTTGTTCATCATGATGTGGTCTGAATACAGGAAGACAGTGTACAATTTTGTCATTTGTCCCTTGCTTTTCCTCTTATGTGTTATCTTCTCCCTTTTTTCGTAGTTCTTAACAGCTCTCTCTTACTGGAAAATGGCATCATGTTGCATCCTGCACATGCAATTCAATGCCTTTATCAATACGTCGTATCAGTGCACTGCTGCTAAAGTGATACTGGGTAGTTGATTATCTCGCTTTTTCTCCTCTCCAGGCTTTGTCCGGAGAAATGAGTCCTTTCCTATGCAGTGGCAGCCACCAGGCCCAGAGGGACTGCCAGCCGAGTGCCCTAAACTGCTTCGTGGAAGCCATGTCCCAGTGTGTACCTCCTATCCCCATCCGCCCCTGTGTCCTGAAGTACTTGGGCAAGACTCACAACCTCTGGCTGCGCTCCACACTCATGCTGGAACAGCAGGCCTTTGAAAAAGGTCTTAGTCTGCACAGTAAACCCAAGCAGAGCACAGAGTTCTACGAGCAGGAGAGCATCACACCACCTCAACAGGTAATGGATTTTGATTTTGACTAAGTATTGGCTTTTTTTAAGGCTGTTTTAAAAAAATGGATTATGTAAGATAAATAAGTGTTCACCAAATGCAGGAAGGAATTCTGGTGAGTAAAAAGATTCAGATATTGCCATACTTGAGCAACTTAACTTTGAAGTCATTACCATCTTTTCAGCTGTGCATGCTCTACTAATGTGTTACAGACATTTGCTTTTCTGCATAAACTATGTTATAAACCAGATTTCTAACCCAAGTGAGGTTTTTTTGCATTATAGTCTATAAAAATGTTATTGGATCACATATATACAGATACTGATATATTTCTCTTAGGCTAACAATCGGTGGACTGATAAATCAGTTGGGCATTAAACAAAATAAAATGGACTTGGTGCCCTTGGCCAAAAAACAGGAAAATCTTTCATGGTTATTGCTACTGTTGCTTTCATTGCTAGTTCTTTTCCACAGTGGAGGGTTCAAACATATATTTGTTGTGTCACTGCAGCCTCGTCTTTGAAGTTGGAAAATCTCCCTCTTATCCTGTTTGAACTAGACTCATTAGCAAATCTGGTCTCATTAAATTTACAGTTTGATTACTGCAGATGATCCAATTTGTTCCGCTTGTGTCCACATTGTGTTCTTCTTCCGTATAGGAGATTTTGGACTCCCTAGCAGAGCTCTACTCTCTACTCCAAGAGGAGGACATGTGGGCAGGCCTGTGGCAGAAGAGGTGCAAGTTTCCTGAAACAGCAACAGCCATTGCCTATGAGCAGCATGGCTTCTTTGAGCAGGTGAGAGGAAGCTTAAAGTAGACCCACTGAGGTAGTAATTTGAGGTGCTGTTATACTATATAGAATTTTTATGGAACAGTAAAATCTTTATTTACTTCTGTTTTGTTACCCCAAAAAGAGTTTTATTTTTTTTCTTCTGGAAATGTAACAACATATCTATTCAGGCTCAGGAAAGCTACGAGAAGGCAATGGAGAAGGCGAGAAAAGAGCACGAGAGGAGCAATGTTTCCCCAGCTGTATTTCCTGAGTACCAACTGTGGGAGGACCACTGGATACGGTAAGATTAATGTTTCTTAGCAGGGCAGTAAAGTCCATACTCAACAGAGTGATGACAAGAAATGACCCACATGCTTCCCTGCAAAGCCAAATGGTTCCTCTGTTTTTATGTCTGGCAGGATTCAGTATTCATTGAATTTAACCTTTAGTATTTGGTGTACTTTACCATGCAAGTCATTCATAAAATTAAAAGGATGTGCCATATGGATGGGATTAAATTAAACCTATGTAACATAACTGTGATGAAGTCAGACACAAAGAGAAAAAGAGAAGCTGGGGAGGAAGTGGGTTGCAAAGCAGCTTGCAGATGCTAAAAACATGGTCTAAAAAGAACATGTTAAAAAAAAAAAAAAACACTGTGGGGCTAATAAAAAAAAAAAAAAATTATTGTGAAGTATTGTTTAGAACAGCTGTGGCACATTTAAAAGTATAGAACATGTAAGCTTTGCTAAATCTGTACTCTCTTTTGTCTTCATTTTCAGCTGTTCTAAGGAACTAAACCAGTGGGAACCACTGACTGAATATGGCCAGTCTAAAGGCCATTCAAACCCTTATCTGGTGCTTGAGTGTGCTTGGAGGGTTTCTAATTGGGCTGCTATGAAAGAGGCTCTGGTGCAGGTGAGGAATTCACAGTTCCCATATATAAACGTATACACGTATGCATTTCTGCACACATTCACACTGATTGTTTTTTTGTTTTTTTTTGTTTTTTCCTGACTGTCTTCAAAAGGTAGCAATAACAGTTTCACAGAAAACAAACAGTAACCACACGTCCTCACTAACACAGCCACAGACACAGTGGAGCCTGTAGGCATGAACCCAGTGAACCGGACAGACTCTCACAAAACTTAATGTTTTCCTTCCTTTTTTCATTTTGCTCCTCGTTTCTAGTGCAGTGCTGGATATTAAGCCCAGGCCTCATGTTAGTGTGAGGTAAAGAAACTTGATATTGGTGCTGTCTGACCTCTCCATAACTTAACACACCCTGGAAGAATAAGAGAGGCGGCCATAAAGCTGTGGAAATGCAGTTAAGCTGTTTAGCCCGTGAATTTATTGGCTTCATGTTTTCCTAAAACAAAGTGTAGATGGGTGGCAGGCGTGTGATAGTACTTGACATATAACAAATATTCCTACTTTGCTCTTTCAAGGAGACTTGGAACCAATCCATTGAGCAGCGCTGTCCGAAGGTGACATCTAATTAAATTGTCTGGATGCCAGCACCAGCTTCACTATATCCCCTCCTTCTTGTTTCATTCTTTCCTTCCTCTGTTTACTCATTTCTCTTTCTTTTGTCTTCTGTTTCCCCAGCCTCCCTTCTTTACTTGGTCTTCTTTCCGGCATTATTGGCCCCTCTGCTTTCACTTTCGCCTCCATCTCTTCATCCCTCGCTCCATAGCTCTGGCTGCAACAGCTAATATTTACGACAGCTGTGTGTGTGAATAATTACCCCAGCATCTGCTGCAGGGTGATTTGTTTTATGGTGGAGGAGAGGAGCAAGGTTTTCAGTTGCCTGCCTGCCCACTCCTCACCAGCTCAGAGGCGAAGTCCAAATGTCCCTGCTTTCAATTAAAGCTGGCTCTTGATAAGGGCGGCCCTGTCTCCAGGATATTCATCAAGCGTCACCCCCGATAAGTGCGCTTTGACCGATCACTGTAATTTTCTCCAGCATCGGAAGAGCTTTCACAAATACGCTCACCTACACCTTCCCACTCTCTTGCTCTTTTCGCTCTTTATCCTTTTGGCCTTCTGTCATTCTGGGTCTCTTGCTCACTTGTAAACGCACAACAGCAGACCATAGGTGTACTGTAGGAGGCTCCCTCTGGGTATCATTTGTTTGATGTTAATGCGCTCAGCTTATTAATCAATAGCAGGGCCCTTTCCACTTCTTCGCGTTTGTGTCAGACATGTCAAATTTATTAGTCATTAGTACAAAAGTTCGGCTGAAATCATTCGCAAAATAAATCGGAAACAGTATTGTTTTACATTTGTCTAAGTACTAAATTATGCAAGGGAAAATGTCATAGGCCCTTTCCCCAGAGATGTTTTCATATCATTAAAACTGCCACATCACTGTGAAGAGTGCGCGTTATTCTGCTTGACATTATGGTGACAAATGCACACAGGAAAACAACTAACAATTGAACTCTTCTGGGATTTACCTGACAGTGGTGCATGTGTCACAAAATTATCCAGAATTCATGTGTGAAAATGGGTTCATTCTATTAGTCTAGTTACATATGACAGCCTATGAAATTAATTATGTTTATTCACTTTTACATATTTACTCACTTTTCACAAGATTTGTTTCTGCCTCTATGATTTTTGCAGATTTCTGCGTGACATAAAAAAGCATATTCTGATGAACAAAGAGAGAAAATAGAAAAGTCTGATTTTCACAGCAGTCTTATTGTGAATTATCTTGGCAAGTATATGATAGTAAAACACAAACTAAGTCCATTGCCGGACTGCGGGAGAAGGATCTCATCTTTTGATTGTAGTTGTGCGAAAGTATGCTAATGAAATTAGTTGCATAATTCTGAACCCTCTATTATGCTGTCGCCATAACTTTATGTTTTTAAATGTGTATTTTTCTTACTGTGTGAATTTCCAGGTGGAGCTGAGCTGTCCCAAGGAGATGGCTTGGAAGGTGAACATGCACCGTGGCTACCTGGCCATCTGCAACCCAGAGGAGCAGCAGCTCAACTTCATAGAACGTCTGGTGGAGATGGCCTCCAGCCTGGCCATTCGTGAATGGAGGAGGCTGCCTCACATTGTTTCCCATGTGCATACGCCATTGCTCCAGGTCAGTATACCAGAGTTTTTCTGTTGAAAGGCTGTATTTAGACCAAAGCCCTAGTCAAAAGACCAGGAAGGGTACTGGAGGAAAGTAAGTTTATTGTGATAAGCCCTTGAATAGATGCATGTCAAGAGATCATTTGTGGCCCTAAGACATTGAGCCTCTGCCCCCCCTCCCCCCTGCTCCAGTCTTGTAAAATTGAGACAGATGATTTAAAAAAAAAAAAATCAAAACCCCTTTAAGCCTCTCTGATTCCACCACAAGAGATTACAATAGACAAGGCAAAGATGAAAAAGGAGAGGGGGGGTGGGGGGGCAGGCTAAGGCACTGAAAATTGAAAAAGGTGGAGAGTGAACAGAATGGGGGAACACAGGGAGAAAGAGTGAAGACGAAAGAGTTAGTTTAGAATGGCTGTAATTACTTCCCTGCCATCAGATACTATTTGATTAAATACCTGCAGCAGAATTACATTTACATGATGAATGGGATACTCTGAATGAAGGTTAGAAATGGGCCATCAGCTGATATTAACAGATAATTGTGAAAAATATTGTACTGCCTAATTTATTTTGTTTTGGGAGATTTCATTTCGGAATGGGGGGTTAAGTCTTCAGCTCTGATTTACTACATTTATCTTTTCAAAATGGGTATTTGAATTGTGCGACTATGTTCCTCGTTATTGTGTGTGTGTGTGTGTGTGTGTGTGTGTGTGTGTGTGTGTGTGTGTGTGCGCGCGCGCGTGTGCGTGCGCTCGCATATGTGCAGTCCAATTATTTAGCCTAGCCGAGGGAAAACAAGCTATTTATTCCTCTGCCCAGCCAGTTGTAAATCTCCATTCCAAACTCAATATCTCAAATTCACAACTCCGTGAGCCTTACAGGCCGAGAAGTCCAGACTCTGCAAATACAGTAGGGTTCAAATACTATTTGAATCAAGTTATCATCAAATCCCAGCTCTCAGCAGTGACTGACGATCAATGGATTATCATCCACACTATTGATTATGAAGGTTGGCATTAATATTGATTGATGAGTAGTTATAATGAAATGATTGATTATATGTTCACAAAGCTGCTTGGGGCCAATCAATGAGGCCTCTTTTCACAGAATGAGATAGAAGCCCTCGCTTATCATTTTCACATTTTCCCATCTCCTTGTCATTTCTTTTTTTTTTTTTTTTTTTTTTTTTGTGCCGCGTCCAAGCAGATTAGCTATTGAAGTAATGTAGGAAGACATAATGATTTTGCCTGCAAAATTCTTTTGTTGCCAGAAAAATACTACTGCATTTGTGTGCATGAGTGTTTTTGTTCCTGTGACATTTTGGTAATATGCAGGATAACAAGGTTTCTTTGACCAATAATAATTGAGTCAGATTGACCTGAAAACATTACGTGCAAATTAAATTTTATAAAAAATTATAATATGATGATATTTTGATACATAATGAGCGCTGCTGTTTTGAGAAGGCATTGCAGTTTTTTTTTTCTTCCAGAGCTGTGTTAGAACTCACACGAGTATGAGTTTCAAGAAAGATGAGGAGAGATTAAGCAATGTATTTTTTTTTTTACTTTATTTATTTTTTTTACTTTATCTCTCAGTAGAGTAACAGTCCTCTTTTTCTTGCTGTGTTTTAAAATGATCCTTTTTAATCTCCATGTTTTTACTTTTAATTCTCTTTTCCATTAACACAACAGTCATGGGTTTTTTTAAATCCTCTGCTCCCATGCGGTCTTTCTACCTGTTAACAAAGCTCTAAACGCTCGGCCCATTTATCGGTGGGCTGATAATTATTTGCTGACGTTAGCTGTTTTGCTGATCATTATCAGCATTTGTAACAGCCAGTAAATGACAATTTAAAAAGTAAAGATGAGAGAAACACCCTTCAAACATGTAATGGGTGTTGACATTGCATACTTTGTCCACTAGAGGGCACAAACACAACAACCAGCTGATCAGAGCACAGTTGGGCAGAGCTTAAATGAGTAAATAAATAATTACACATAACAAATATTTGGGAAATCTGTTTTTTCATGTGTGTGAAAGATAGAAAATATTGGCTGATAGATTTTTTTTAATGACCAAATATCGCTATCGGTCTTAAAAAATCCTGTATCAGTCGGACTCTACTCTGTATCCATTTTTAAAACCATGTCATCACCTATTATTCTTGCTCTTTTTGTAACCTTCTTCTTTACCTTTCTATACCATAAATCAAAAAATTTTGTGCTGTACACCAAACAACAGAGATCCCAATATTTTTGAGGGGAGATGCGGCAAATCCTTTTTTTTTTTTTTTGGCTGAAATTGAATGTCAAAACACCCCAGAGCAAACATAGCTTAAAAACTCGGAGCCTCAACAGAGAACGGGGGAAACAAACCAAGCAAACCCATTTTCTTGACCAGACAGTTCCTGATGGCAGATGGACACCATGTGTATCATACAGAGCAAACGAAGCAAGGAAATCTGAATGGATGTTTACATTTGTTTAGGTGTGTAGACAAAATATTAACAAGATTATGTTCAGCTGGTGTACATTCTGGACCAAATCTCTAAAGCTGACTGTAGAGCAGAACTGGCAACACAAAATTTTAACTCAACAAAAAAAAAGTTATTGCAAGCAAGAGAAGCATTTGCCAATTTTCTGCTACTTCACAAACTTAAATAAAAGTTTACATGTTAAATTTAAACTCCCATCTCTCCTCCATCACTCACATGTTTTCTCATTCTATTTGAACCCCCAGGGTTAACCCTAACTCTTGGGAAATCTCATCCAAATTATTACTACCAAACATCAAAACTTAATTGCATTTTTCAAAAACAATAGGTAAGGGTTACTTACATTGATGCCATTATCCTTGATGAATGAATAAGTATTGCTTTTCAGCTACTTTAGCTTTACATTCTCTCACAGTTTGCAGTCAGCATTTATTTCATCACAAGATAATAAAAGAGGTTTCTATTGCAAGCTTCATAGTTATAAAACATGCAGCAGGAGTAGCCAAAGAGTCAAGTGGGCATGTTTAAGGTTATCATGAATGTTAAATGAAAAAATACAAAAGAAGGAGGAGAGCAGATTTTTAATTATCATTTCTCTCTAGGCGGCACAGCAGATCATTGAGCTGCAAGAAGCCGCCCAAATTAATGCAGGGCTTCAGACAGCTAACCTGGGCCGCAACACCAGCCTCCACGACATGAAGACTGTGGTGAAAACATGGAGGAACCGACTCCCCATTGTTTCCGATGACCTGTCGCACTGGAGCAGCATATTCATGTGGCGCCAACACCACTACCAAGGTATGACATATGCACTGACAGGACTGCCTCTAAATGCAACACCATGATATACTGGAACATATTTTTAGCCATTGTACATGTGTTACAGGATGCCACACTCATGCAGACACTCTTTCTGATTGCTGCTTTGGTGTCCACTAGTTCCGGGAAGGGCTCTTCTTTAAAAGGCCACGATGTGCAGAACCCCCTCAGGGTCTCAGTACCTTTCCAAATGTCAGCTCACTAAAGCACTCTCTCTTTCACTGCGGGACACAACACACACACACACACACACACACACACACACCCTCGGACACACACATGTTTACCTTGCTCAGTGCTCAGCTCTCTCCTGCAGTGACTTTGAAACCATTCAGAAAGGCAGTCACTGCAAAATGTGATGTCTCAAGCAACTTGAGCTCAAACTCTTACTGTGAGGCACTGAAATAATGATAGCAGTGGTTCTGCAGCACCATGCCAATAAAATCCACTTCATTTATACATGACAGCCTTCAAACTTTAAGTGAAATGGAATTTTCTTGATGAAATTCATTGCCATGGCTCATTTACTGTTCAATACGTTTAGTGTCCCCAGTGCCCTCCCCTGTGTTATGACAGCAGGGCCTTCAGAGTGCTAGAAACTCCCCACCCTTCAAACTGCCCTGAAGTCTCATCTTTTAGCTTACTTATCACTTTATCACTTGTGTGAAGAGAAATGCGACATTCGTTCATGTTTTTTCTCTGTCCGCAGCCATAGTGACAGCATATGAGACGAACACACAACACGATCCAAACAACAACAACGCCATGTTGGGAGTTCATGCCTCAGCTTCTGCTATCATTCAGTATGGCAAGATAGCTCGCAAACAGGTACTGGTTCAGGCTAGCAAACTGACTTTTATTAAAATGAATAAATCCAGATCAGTAAAAGGTATCAACTTCAACATCTGTCTTTTTTTTTCTGGTTTCTTTACTACTATTTAATTTCATTTGTTTCACACTGTTGTTTTCCCAGGGTTTGGTGAATGTGGCTCTGGACATTCTGAGTCGTATCCATACCATCCCCACAGTGCCCATTGTCGACTGTTTCCAGAAGATCAGACAGCAGGTCAAGTGTTATCTGCAGTTGGCAGGTGTCATGGGCAAGAATGAATGCATGCAGGTGAGATGGGAGCTCCATGTGTTCTGCTTTCTGTTACTCTGTATATCAAATGGATGAGACTGTTGCCTTTCACCTTTTATGTAAGCACATTTGATGCATTAGTGATTTAAGCATTCGTGCTGATATCTGTCAGCAGAAGCTTGAGGCATAGTTAGGGGTACTTTGAGTGGGAGATATAGAAGAAGCAATAAGTGTTTGGGGTGGCTCCAGGTGACAAGTTATAGCAGTGAGACTTATAAGAGAGTGTGTAACTCAGGAGCTTGCTCTTAAGCCCATGGAGTGCTCTGATTAATAGAAGTAGTTCAACACACCACAAGTCATTAAAAGTGCCAGTAGACACTCTTCTCTCCCTCGCTTTCTCTCTTCTATCTCATCTGTGGTTCTCTGTCTCTTTCTCCTGCTACACATCGTTTGTCACAGCGCTACGTAGGGGACACCTAATCAGAGGCTCACCGTAATGAAAGTTTAGTTCCCTTAACACCTCTACTCTTACTTCTTAATGAACAGTGAGCAGTTTGTTTGTTCTTCACCTGTGATTATGGCCCTGTCTAAAACACAATGTTGTGGTTCTTCTTCACAATTCCTCTAACATAGATGAAAGTTTACTTCCTGCAGTTTTGCTTCAAGTTAAAACTTGTTGTCCTTGTGTCTTTTTGTTTTTAGGGTTTAGAGGTGATAGAGTCAACCAACCTGAAGTACTTTACCAAGGAGATGACGGCAGAGTTCTACGCTCTAAAGGGGATGTTCTTGGCTCAAATCAACAAGTATGTCGACCAGATGTTTCGTCTTTGATGACCTTTTAAGCGTTGCACATTTTTCACCTTTTGCCGTCAACATCCAAGTGTATATTTCTGGGGCTGTCTTCTCTTTATTCATCATCACATTGTCTTGAAACTGTGTCAGTGGTCCCTTGATGCTGTGTGGGTGTTTCATCCTGCCAGTACATAGCAGTCATGTTTACTTGGCGCTTCTTGCTTCAGAGTAATCCACCTCTAAAGCTCTGTTAGCAGGTAACCCATGTGACATGGCTTAGAGGAGATCTATGTCATCAAGTGTCAGTAGTTTGTTTCTGGCCGCAGGGTTTGCCTGTGGAGCATTACAGCTGCTCTCTCCATGCTTTGCTGGGCCATGCACACCCACATCCACACTCTTTAACATTCTTTCTCCTTAAGCATCTCCCTTTTTTTTTTTTCTTTTTTTTTTTGCCCGTCATTTTGTCATGACATGGCGTCCTGAGGGGTGAAAGACAAATTGAGGAAGGCTTATTAAATGTATATGCAGCTCAATAATTAACTCAAGGCAATTTACAGGAATCTCTGGGATCAGCAAAACTTGCCTCCACCTCAGCAGGGTTTATTGCAATCATTAAGTTTCCCCTGCACCAGGGGAGAATTAACAGCTGAGTGGGGGTGAGGGGTTCAGAGATTCTAGTGTGTGCGTGTATGCATGTGCAATCACATGTGCGAAGGATTTTGGGATCAGTCAATTAAACGGGTGTCAAATATTTGACAGTCTGTTGGGTGCCTGCGCTCCTGTTGAGCCGGCTAGCATAAACCGTTAATGTACTTTAACACTCGCAAAGCGACTGAGGAAACCCCATTAAGTATTACTGGAGGGTCTTCGGCTCTGACTCCCATAGCAATCAAGCTCCCGTTTTTTAATCACATGCCAAATGCCTTTTATAATAACACATTTTAATTGATTGGCTTGGGAGACATTTCACTGTGAGTATGTGGCAGAGTTATTTTAGAAGCACTCCTAAAATGGAGGTCCAATCACCCAACTTCAGCTCAGTAAGACTTTTTCATTGACAGGCCTGTCTCCTTGTTTTGACTACAGGGTGGTGTGTCTCGGGGTGCCTCTTGCATCTTATTTATTAATCAGAGGCTGAAAGGTGTGTAAAAAATTATTCAGACTGCGTGCCAGCGGTTAGAAGCTTCTTGGCATGGTGAAAATAGCTGATGATTCAGAATATATTTCCCCTGTCAGCATAAATGTTGCAGTCAAAACTTGGGTCGGCTGCCAGATTTCACCTGTCTGTTTCATAGCTGCTATTTAATAGTTTGTGTATCGAATATTCAGTGTGTGACTGCTAGACTGCAATACCAGGATAGAAGCTCTCAGTAAGCTGCAGTATTGTACGTGTGTGTGCCTATATAGGATGGATGGATGGATAGATGGATAGATAGATGGATGTGAAGTTATAGGTTCATCTGTACAGTTGAGTTCAAATCATATTATTTTATACCATGTAGGGGACCAAAGGACATACAGGCACAACTGTAATTTTTTTAATGTGAGTTTTATTATATCCCAAAAAGACAAAGATGATATCAGAAATACATTGTCAAGGAAATAGGCTATTTTAAGAAATAAGAGGGCCAATAAAAGAGGTTGGCCTCTGCATTTGAACCAGCTCCACCCTTAGCCCCCTCTTTTGCTGAAGCAGCCAACAGGTAACTCAAGGAGCATAAAATCTTAGATCTGTATCTGATTTGTGTAAATGAATGTTTTCAAATTTCAATTGTGTGCTTGTGGATGCTACCATCACATACCAAAACACAACTGTTAATTCAGACTGGGTTGAATGGGTATTCTACAATGCCTCGGGGAAAAACTCTGAAGATTACAGCAGCTGAAATGTGGTGTTTATTGATACTTAGTTAATAATTCAAGATGTGATCATCATTTCTCGCACACTCCTTCTTTTTCCTTTTCTTTTGTTCGATCACCTCCCACTCATGTGCTGCTCTGTTCAGTGTCCCTCCCTATTTCCGATCTTTTTTTTTTTCCTTTCTGGTTCACCTTTCACTCAGTTATATTCCCTTTTCCACAGCTGCCTCCCTTTGCTCACTTGCCCTTGACACTCATTAACCGTAGTATATCCCTCACTCTCTAACACTTTTCCTTTCCCTTTGTTCTTGTTCTAGGTCAGAGGAAGCAAATAAGGCTTTTTCAGCAGCAGTACAGATGCACGACGTCCTGGTGAAAGCCTGGGCCATGTGGGGCGACTACCTAGAGAACATCTTCGTTAAAGATCGTCAGCTCCACTTGGGAGTCTCCGCCATAACCTGTTACCTCCATGCCTGCCGCCACCAAAATGAGAGCAAGTCCCGCAAGTACCTTGCAAAGGTGATAAGAGAACTGGGATGCAAGAAAGGGATTTCTACTGTTGTTTTGCTTAACTGTTGTTCTTAGTTGTTCAGTGTTTTGTTTGCTTGATAATGAAACCAGCAACCATCCTGCCTAAACCTGTGATTCTTTAAAGCCAGTACTCTCTGTAAGACCCCCCCCCCCAGAGAGGGTCACTTTTCGTTCTCTAGTTTCCTGACCTCATCTACCCCATACATTATTGCTGCCAGTGAGAAGAAAGGCATTCTTTTTTTCCACCTCTCAGGCTTAGCCGCGGTTACAAGTAGAGAGTAGTAATTTGATCGATTACAGTCTAGCAATGGGGATGGGTTCTCACATTAGATCGATGGTGGAGTGAAGGGCCATCCTGTGGCACTTGGGGTCAACAGACTAATGGCCTCCCCTGACACTCCAATCTCATGACCCTCTACATGAATCGACCTTTCTCTAACAGTTTGACCGATTCTACCATACAGCAACTCTGTAGGCAGTGCGTAGGTGGTAAAGAGGTGGACCTTCTTGCTAACAACCGTCCAACCTTCTTTAATGCACACTAACTCATTCAGTGCAGCCACTCTAAAAGTTAGCACAGAACAAAGTCCCCTCTATGTGTCAGGTTAGATAAATAATACACCATATGCACTGTTAGCATCTGGTGTTACTATCACTTTCTGTTTAATAATTTAATGTCAGCTTCACCTTCATATTAGATAGGTTTTTTTTTTTTTCTGGTGACCCCACCCATAAGTATTGTGCTGCCAAAGAGGGTTGGCAGCGCTTAGTCCTGATGGATGAAGTGAGATGACCAGTCATTATCAGTAATTATGCACAATCTGTGTACTCAGAACCTGGTGGGGGAGGGGGTTGAGTGGGGTTAATGTCTTCATCATAATGCGCATACACAAGCTTACCAGGGGAGGAGAAATCACCACCACATGGCTCAGCTTTGATCATAGTGCGGATTGCCAAGATGAACATAGCCAGGAGCACAGCAATGGTCTGGTTAATGGTTGCAGTGTTGCCCCTTGCTAGCTGGTGTCTTGCAGCAGATACCTAATTGTGACGTTTATGGAGAATATTAATGTGACTGCCTTGGCAGAGAGAAAAAAAATCTAGCGATCTTCTTAATTTGTTGTTTCTTCTTTCTGCTTCTCTCCTCTTCTTCTTCTTCTCCTCTTCTCTCTTCTCTTTTTCACCCGTAGGTGTTGTGGCTGCTCAGCTTCGATGACAAGAACACTCTGGCTGATGCTGTTGACAAGTACTGTATTGGAGTCCCGCCCATACAGTGGTTGGCATGGATACCCCAGCTTCTGACCTGCTTGGTTGGATCAGAAGGAAAACCTCTGCTTAACCTGATAAGTCAGGTGAGTCCTTTACTTTGTGCTTAAGTCAAAAATCTTTGTGGTCAGCTGTCAGTGGATGTGGGTATTTCCCGCGCACATCAATCTTATTATTCCTTGGCTCTTTGTATGCATTTGGGGCAGCACATCTGGCTAGCGTGTTAGCGTTAGTCCTTATGCACGTCTTTCTAATCAAGATAAATTAACTGCATTCACGCCAAAGTGGTCTCTCTCCTGCTTTCTATTTACCAAATTAAGCATCCAGATTCTTTTAGTGTCCCCTTTTACAACAATTTATTGGCTTTCACCAGTCCCTGGTGAATTGGTTTTTAAATTATTTGTTCAAGAAATGATTATAAAGTTAATATTGAACGCATCCGCACTGCAGGAACAGAGCTAGTAATTAAACCAAGGACTAATTTGCTTTGCTTAATGGAGTATTATTTCCGCACAATTTGAAGAGGGTGATCTTCAAAGAGTAGTCTGCTATAACAAACAGCCATCCTCTCAACAGAGCTGGGATGTTGTATAGAGGATATGAGAGAGAGTGTGAAGGAGGATATAAAGGCGAGAATGAAAGGACAAGGTTTGAAAGTGACTTGGATAAAGTAAACAAAATGCCACACACAGGATAATTGAATAGAAACATACTTGGAGATTACAGTGAAAATATTAATAACCAAAAAAATCAGCCAATTTTATTCTAATTTAAATTAAAGCCGCAAGCGGCGATGAGCGGGCCCTCGCACCCGGCGCGCGTCGACCCCTGGCGCGCTCCAGCCAAGCCGCGCGTCGACCCGTGGCACGCTCCAGCCGAACCGCGCTCGGAGGTTCTCGCAGACGAGAGAGTAGCTGGCTCACCCGGCTGCTGACGGCTCAGCAGGCTAGCCGTACTTCGCGTCGATCGTCTCCCGCTCCCACTAGGTGGCGTCGGTGAGTGCCCACTAATTAATATGTCACAATGCTCTATGTAATGCCTGCAGCCATCAATGAAACTGTAATGACCATAGGATGATGAGTATCAGTGTCCTACTGATTTCCTGTTGCCACTAGGTGGCGTTATGAGTGTGAAACAAAGCTGATAGAGGGGTGTGTCCAGTCTCCCTTACCCTCCCATTAAGCCTGTGAAGTTTGAGGCACATCGGACAATGTATGTCAGAGATGTAACAATTTGGTGCACTGTGGTATATGAGTAAAATCCCACATTTAGAGGGTTGCTACGGCAACAGCGTTCAATATTCTACAAAACCATGAATATCTTTTGATGGGCTACTTGTGTAGATGATCTGGAGCCATTTTGGTGTGACTGGATGAAAAGCTGTAGTAGAAGATGATTCAAATAGCAGGCCTGAAAAATGTGAGAAATGCTGCAAAAATGAAACCTTAATTAGAACATGTCAGGCTTCCTGTTGGATTTCGGCTATCGGTCCAAGAGACTTTTTTGTACGTCTTAGGATGTTACTTCAGCATGCACGATTTCAGGTACACAGACCAAGCACTGCCCTGGGGCTGATGTTTAGAACCTATCTGGGCCTGAAATGGAAAAAAAGTCCAAATTCAGAGGGTTGCTACGGCAACACCGTTCAATATTCTACAAAATCATGAATATCTTTTGATGGGCTACTTGTGTGGATGATCTGGAGCCATTTTGGTCTCACTGGGTCAAATGCCCTAGGAGGAGTTGAGGCAAAAAGGCCTGGAAAAGCCGAAAAATGCGGCAAAAATGACACTTTAAAGTGAACGTGGCTGACTTCCTGTTGGGTTTCGGCTATCGGTCCGAGAGACTTTTTTGTAGATGTTAGCATTTTACATCAGCAGGCACATTTTCAGGTACATAGAGAAAGCACAGCCCAGGGGCTGATGTTTAGAATCTCTGTGAATTTGAAATTGAAAAAAGTCCAAATTCAGAGGGTTGCCATGGCAACACCGTTCAATATTCTACAAAACCCTGAATAACTTTTGATGGGCTACTTGTGTAGATGATCTGGAGCCAATTTGGTGTCACTGGGTGAAATGCCCTAGGACAAGTTCGTTCAAATAGCAGGCGTGGAAATCGCAAAAATTGACACCTTCAATTGAAGATGGCCGACTTCCTGTAGGGTTTGGGGTATGGGTCCAAGAGACTTTTTTGTACGTCTTAGTATGTTACACGAGCATGTACATTTTCATACATGTAGAGAAAACGTAGCTCCGGGGCTACTCAAAAAACTTGCTATTTTAAGATATTCCGAGCTGCCACTAGGCGGCGCTCTAACGTTTATGGACTTTATGCATATGAGTGTGTTCAGGGCAGCATGCTTATCACACCACTGAAGTTTGAGCCAGATTGGGCAAGTTGGCTTTGAGTTACAGCCATTTTTGTGTTCATGGCGAATCATCGAACTTTGCCGTCCCATAAGGGTCACGCCCTTTTGTCAAAAACTCACAGTTTTGAAAACACAGTAAGTCCAACTTCTTAAGGCTTTCCAGGTGAAATTTGAGATGGTTCTGCTAAACCACCTTGGAGCTGGACCTCCAAGTGTAAAATATGACATTTCCTGTTCCCACTAGGTGGCGCTGCGACTGATATTAAATATTGTCATATGTATGTGTTCAGGGGGGCACCCTCATCCTACTGGAGAAGTTTGATGCACATTGGATCATGTAGGTATGAATGAGAGGCAATCAAATTTTCATGGCGAATGATCAAAGGTCAAAGGGGCATAAGGACCCCTCCCCCTTGGCAAAAACTCACCATTTTCGAGATTTAGATTCCCCTGGGGGTGTAGGTTAGACAAACCAAATATGAAGATGATAACGTCTAAAACCTCTGAGTTATTAGAGAAAGTGTGAGGGCTGCAAATCGCCAAATTTGCATAATTAATTCAAAATGGCGGACTTCCTGTTGGGTTTAGGGCATGGCTCCAAGAGGATTTTTTGTGCGCGTGGACATGATATACATGTGTATGAAGTTTCATTCATGTACGTGAAACACAGCGGTGGGGCTCCAGTTTAGGGGGCGCTAGCGAGCCATTTGGGCGCGCCCTTGCCCGAGCCCATTAAAATACGTAAATTTTCACCAGGTGTGATGCATGTGCAAAGTTTCATGAGTTTTTGAATATGATAAAGCCCCCAAAAAGCCAATTCATTTGCCTGAATAATAATAAAAATAAAAAAAATAATAATAAAAATAATAAACGAAGCAATTACAATAGGGCCTTCGCACAGTTCGTGCTCGGGCCCTAATTAGCCTACATCAACAGGCCAATTCTGGCCCGTAGTGTGTGAAGAAGTGATGATTACTTTAGGAGTCCTTTTTACTTTTTAGCATGCAGATTAAAAGGAGCGCGACCCTCGATTATATAAGTGGAAGAGAATGTGGATGGATGTCAGGGATGGTTGGTTGTTAAGTCCATTAAGAAATTGCATTTTCGCAAGTTAGCTATTAAATATGACCTGAGCTGCTGAAAGTTACTGCGTTATTTGTGTTTGCGTTTAGTGTGTAATTTTAGTTTATATATATATATATATATATCTCAGTGTGTGACTATACAAATTTTCCTTCTATAGAGACTCACTTCTTTCTTTTGGTCTGCCTTTTCATGCTGTTATGACTGAGGGGTAAAAGGTTGACACCCTTTTCTTCTCTGCCTTTTTTGTGTAAAGAACAAACCACATTTTAATGCATGGCATTCTTTATCTCTCTCGCCTGACTGAATTATTTAGAGTTTCTCAGCGGCGGCGGGATGTTTAAAAAACGTATGTTGAAATATTGATGAAGGTGAGGAGAAAAGCGCCTGGGGGCGGGCGGGAAGATGAATCAGAAGTTAGCAGCGAATCTCAGCACCCGTTCCCACACATGCTCCCTCCCTCGTTGGCTGCACCGTGTCTGGCATGCTCCCTCTTCCCCTTAGCTCACCTCAGCCATGCCAAATTATGACATTTCTTATCTTCCCATTAGTGTGGTGATCTCTGGTTCCTCCTCTTCCTCTCCGCCTTCCTTCCTCTTTCATCTTTAATACAGCTTTTAGCTGACACTTAGCACTCCCTCTTCCACTTGCTCTTGACGTCTCACTTATCATCTCCATATTGTACTTTTCATTCCAAATCCTTTTCTGTGTTTTTGGGACAGTGAAAAGAGAAGCGAATTGTGAAAACATGTTTAGTGTACGTACAACATAAACTTCATATATATTATAATATTAGTCTGTAAACAGTTGCTGGATGTAGTTTCCATGTATGTGTTTGTTTGAGACCAAGGATCACATTAAGTTATTTTTACATTTTGCCTTTTTATCTTTTTATAGACAGGTGTACTTTGACCATAAACAATCAGCAAAGCTTTTTGCTAGACTGGGGGAGTGGAAGGTTTTTCCCAAACGTAGATCAATTAAGTAATCATTTATTTCGCTGTGTGTGTGTGTGTGTGTGTGTGTGTGTGTGTGTGTGTGTGTGTGTGTGTGTGTGTGTGTGTGTGTGTGTGTGTATCCAGGCTGTCCAGGCTCCGACCCAAAACAGCTGCAGCCTTTCACTGCCTTGTTAATCCTGTCTCTCTCCCCCACCTTCAGGCTGCCTTTAGAGCACACCACCTCTCTCTTGCTGACGATGTAGAGTTATGTGCCTTTTGGGAGCTGAGTCTCTTGAAGAAATTCAGACCAGCTGAGATCTGGAACAGTTCTTTTTAGTAACCCAAGGAGATGTACAAATGTGTGTTACATAACCATGGGTCAATCCATTTTCAACTTGAACTCCGTTTTATGTAATCATGATTTGTACAGCTAGATGTCACTGGAATGTGGATCAAGCTAGAGAGGTTCCAAAATCAATTTATCCTCAGGCTAAAGTGCAAAAAAAAAAGCTTCTTCTCTTTCTTCCTCTGTCTCACTACTATAGCCGCCTCTCTAACCACTCATTCTTGGCCCACCTTTAGCCATGTTGAGCTTGGACGTATCCCTTCCTGCCCTGCAGGCAACTAGATGGTCTACAAGAGATCAAGTAGGTAGTGAGAGAGCCCCACACACATTTGAAACACCCTTCCAAGTTGGCCATATTTTAAATCAGCAAAGAAAAGCTGTGCTCAGGCTTGTTTTACCGTGGCATACAGTTACAGTTTTTAATACTGCAATACTGTAAAAAGAAAAAATTTTAGTGAGCCTTGTCACAACTCACGTTCTGCCTTGAAGCATTCACTTTGTGCGGTGATGGCGATGTGTCACACACTCAGATATATCAGTGTCAAGTTTACGGTGCTCATCCAAGGAGAGATTCCTTTACATTGCAATTTGCATGGGTTGTCACTCATTTCATTTGGTGAAAAGTGACTTGAATTCAGATTGTAGCCACGGGAAAAGGCATGGATGGATTATTTGGTCAGAGGTTTTTTTTTTCTTTCTGTGTGTTCAGGACTTTCAAGGCTTAAACAGTGTGAATCTAAACACTTTCCATGTCGCCGTCTGAGCTTTCAGATGCTGTTTGCACATTTGCACTGCAGCCCTGAACTTTTCCAGACATCACCCAGCAGAGGTGAACGTGACAACGCACATGTCCGACCTGCCAGCTTGTTAGTACAAAGTCCATATTATGGCGGATGGCGCCTGCGCCCACCAAAAAGTCTGGTGCATTTACTGCAAACGAGTGAGCAGTATATGTGCTACCTCTTATATGATAAAGAAAAAGTAGGATTTTTTTAAATTGAAAACTCACCTGAGTATAATTTTCAAACTACAGGCGGATTGGAAATTTGAGGAAAACCTGAACTCTGTCCCTGCAGTGAGGGGACCTGGTGGCTTTATTGCATTTTGCTGCCATGATTTGGGTCTTGTTATCACAGTAAATCAATACAGAGCTGTTCCGATCAGTCACCTTTATCCTAAGATAAAATATTCCTGTGCTGATGCAATGACAGTCACCCATCCGTAGGGCATGATGGGTCATCGAATGCTTTCCTTACACCCCATTTAACACCTTTGATAGATTTTTTTTTTTTTTAAACGTGTTAAACAGCATTCCAGCACCATCAAACACCAAAAGAGGGAAATGTCTTTTAAAATGTTTTTTCCATCCTCTCTGATACTTAAACACTTTGAAGCTGTTCTGATGGTACATCAATACATATCTTTGTTTTTCTAATAATTTGTCACCTATCGTGCATATTTCTTATTTCCTGTAACATAAACCTTGATCACATGTTGGATGCTCATATTAAACATTTATTTAATGAGGTAAAAAGTCTCATTGAGATTAAAATCTCTTTTCTGAGAGAGACCTGGCCAAGAGGGCAGCAAAAGTTAAAACAAATAAAACACATAACAATTTAACAAGTGACTATTAATCAACAATCTAGCACATATATGCAAATTAAATGCAGTTACAGATAACAGAAACTATGATGCCAGCAGCTATATCACAGCTACTCACCTGCTCTTAAAAGCTTCTGTTTACAAGGGGCGGCCAATTAAAAGAAAGTTGCTAAGACAGCTTGTTTCAATTCAGTTCTATTCTATTTATATAGCACCAAATCACAACAAGCGTTCCCCTAAAGGTGCTTTACTTTGTAAGGTAAAGACCCTACAAAGACAGAGGATGAACTGGAGGGCTGCCCCTAGGCCCAGTATAAAATGAATTTAGTTTATTTTAAATTATGAGTCATGCAAAGCTATTTTAAACAGCCTGTCACATCATTCCACTATAAATGTAAGAGAATAAAACAACAGCAAGAAGAACATCTGCCACATATCTACATTTTAAGTTCATTGAATGTTTGTTTTAGTAAATACAATATTTTTATTCTAGAATATAACTTAGCGTGGATGATCTGCACGCTCAGTGTTTTAGTACAGATATATAAATTATACACTCAAGACAGAGTGAATCTACCTGGTGCATTACTTATCAAAGGATTCACACTCCACGGAGTTTAAGGTGAATTTGCTGTGTGTTTAAAACTCGAAGCCTCTTATGTCCCACCTTTGACCATTACCTCTTCCAGTGTTGTCAGTGACTTTTCTTGGAAGTCTTGAAGGCAGTTTCATCATCAGTCACATTGAGTTTTGTAACTCAGCCGTGACATGTTTTTAACTCTCCTAACTCCCCTGACTCAGAGCTTCAAACACTCCCTCTGTAAGAGCACAGGTCTTTCGCAGTATCAGTATGATCTCTCTCTCTCTCACTCTGACACATATAGGCATATAGTATCTCTCTGTCCCTCCCTCTCTATCGCTTCCTTCCCTGCCTCTGTCTATCTCCCCACTCTCTTTCCTTTGCAGTCCTTAGGGGGAGTCTTTGAAATGTAATCTGTGACCCTCTTTTATCTGCTAGGTGGGACGAGTGTACCCCCAGGCTGTCTACTTCCCAATCCGCACCCTTTACCTGACTCTCAAGATTGAGCAGAGGGAACGCTACAAAAGTGGTGAGTAAACACAAGTGTGTGTAGTGTGTTTCCTGTTTAGCACACTTTGAACAATAAAATATAGAACATGTTAAGTTTGAAAGTGTGTATAGGTGCAGAAGATATGTTTGTAGAATGAGGAAAATGCTTTGCAGTATAACTTTGCATGTTTATCTGTTATTGATTTATATTAAGACATCTTTTTTAATTGCAATTATAATTCACCTTTTTTTAATTTCTACCTTATTTATTCTTATAATCTGTCATTTCTCATTTTCTCAACTCTTTCCTCCTCTTTTCCACTCTTCTCCCCCAGATTCATCTGGGCAGCAGCAGCCTAGTTCAGTTGGGACCCAGCCTCACTCAGGGGCCTCAGATCCAGGGCCTATCAGGGCCACTGCTCCAATGTGGCGCTGCAGCCGTATCATGCACATGCAGCGGGAGCTACACCCCACACTACTGTCCTCCCTGGAGGGCATTGTAGACCAGATGGTGTGGTTCAGAGAGAATTGGCATGAAGAGGTGAGGGAGGGGGGAGGGTGCACATCCGATTTTGCTGCAACGTGTGTGTTTTAAGATGCTCAGAAGGTGAAGATGTATGACAGCAAGTTGGAGTGAGTTGTGTATATGTCATGCAGCACTAAAGCTAAATGTGTCTTGCATCACATCATGAGGTAGGTCTGTCCAAACTGAGCTTGATGCACTTTATATAGTTTTAGCCTTGCTAAGCAGCTTCCACACACAGCAGCTGTGATGCAGTAAGAGGAGAGAAGACAAGTGATGGATGGGTGCTGTGAGCGTGTAGGATGGGGCAAGGGATTTAGGGCTGGAAGTTTTTTGCAATGTGTATGTGTATCTGCGTGATTACCTGTGATGATTTGGGGCATTGGGCAGCAGCTGCAGGCTCTATGCGTCATTCCACTGGGCAAGCAGGGGAAACATAGCCATCACTTCCCTTCTTTCCCTCAATTGTGCTTCACTGAGGGTATTGCGAGAACATGTGTATGTTTGACTCTACTAAAAATCACTACTAAAAAAATGAAATGTTTCCAATTGGAAATAAAGGATAGGATATCTCTAATAATTCTCATATAATTTCAGTATTTCTCTATTTTCTCTTCTTCCCTCCTCTTTCTGTAGGTCTTACGGCAGCTTCAGCAGGGCCTGGCTAAATGTTACTCAGTGGCCTTTGAAAAGAGTGGTGCAGTGTCTGATGCCAAGATTACACCCCACACACTCAACTTTGTCAAGAAGCTAGTTAGCACCTTTGGTGTTGGCTTGGAGAATGTCTCCAATGTTTCCAACATGTTCTCCAGTGCTGCCTCTGAGTCACTAGCCCGCCGGGCCCAGGCCACAGCCCAGGATCCTGTTTTCCAGAAGATGAAGGGACAGTTCACAACAGGTTGGTTGGCTTTTAAAATACTCTCAAATAGAGAGATACAGAAAGGCTTTGAGGTTGTCTTTCCATCTCTTTTCAGTTTACCATTTTCCAACTTATTCAGACCACTTGAGAGAATATGAAAAGACATAAAATGTGACACGTGTTTCAGGCGACCAGGGGGGAAAAAAAAAAAAAAGCTGTTTTCTGAGAGTATGACAAGGTGAGACAAGTGGCCACGTAGTGAAACCAACAACACCTCCCAGCTCTTCTCACTAAAGCCCCTCACCAGACATCAGCCACCTTTCAGCAAACAAAAGCGGCACTTGTGCGACTGTACGTCTATACTCGTTTAAATGATAAGTTAGGTCCACGGCTGGCCTTTGTAACAGTATATTGAACCGGTCATGTTATATCTGCACAGACACTCATACAGCTCATATCAGTGCGGTAGCAGGCTGCGCTGTCGCTTGGAGCAGCTGGAGTGCTGGCGTTCTACAATGTAATTAAAGTTTCCAACGAGATGATTGGATTTTAGGGAGGGTTCGGGGTTGGTGACTGGTCAGAAATAGGTGTTTGCATGTGTGTCTATTTGTGCCTTTATTACACAGTGTCTACACACGCCCACGCCAGTTTTGATTATACGCAAGTTGGCAGCCTTCCTATTTTATGCTGGTGCAGTATTGCGGTGATGATCTCAACAACCAGACAAATTTTGATAATGTAAAGCCAGAAGAATTATTTTCCTCTTGCTCTTTTGGAAACCACAAAACAATACAAGCTCTTCTAGTTTCATTGGGGTTTTTTTTTTTCTTTTCAAAAGTCTGTAAAACACTACATCACCTTAGTGAAATACACTGTAATAAAACTTTTATTTCGTGGCATCATTTTATACCAGGGTGAAACAGGTTTGCAGGGCAGCTTTTACAGACCACAAAAAGTTTAGTAAAATGTTTTCCATAAAATCGGTGTTGCTGAAATGTAAATGTTTTGTAGAGAGTCGAGTGCTTTGTTGTTGAAACTTGTATGTACTGTATTATTATTATTGCCAGGAAAACAAGCATTGTTTACCAGTTGCTTGCTGTGCCAAAACTTATTGTAGTTCATAAAGCACTGACACAGATGTAGATGAATTCAAGAGCCTGCTTTCTGTTCTGCTACTGTAGCATGAAGATAAAACACTTTCCCTGCTACGTGCTGGTCTACAACAATATTTGGTTGGCTTTTTTGTTCTCATTATAGAAAACTTACTGGCGAATATGTTTGGCAGTGAATTACTAACATAAATCACCACTTGTCTGTGTGGATTCATTGTTTCTTCTTCTTTTGGGGGGTCTGTGTTTTGTTTTACTTGATGGCAGACCTCCAGTGTCAGCCACATTAATGTCAAATATAATGCCATAATTGAGATGGCCCATTGACAGTTGAATTCCTGACAGCATGCACTTTACTTCTTTGAATTGCCTGTTTTTAAATCCTGAAACCTCAGAAAAATCTTTCTGCTTTCCTGATGTTTTCTCTGAGCTGTCGTATGCTGCTTAGACACGGACTCTCGGGAAGAGAATGACACTCTGCGACGAGAGGAAGTCTCTGATCTGGTCCCAGTATTGGATTAACACACTTAAAAGGAAAATTCCTGTGATACATTGCATATGCTTGTAAAGCAGTAAATGAAACCTACGGTCAGTTTTTGGCTTGCGTGTTCATATTCATGTGAAAACTGTGGAATGCAACAAGACAGGTGCGGTTTTAGTTTAGCCAAGGCGCCCCTCTGAGGCGTTACCTCAAAACAATCACTCTCCTGTTTTTTTGAAAGCCACGTGTCTGTTTTCCTGCCTTACATAAGGGAGTTGAACCACAGTTCACTGGAGCCAGTTTAAACATGGACCATCTGCAGGTCCCCTCCAGGTTTCAGTGTTCAGATAAACCTTTCCGCTTTCTTTCTGAATTGCATTCAGAGTAAATCTTTTTTTTTTTTTTTTTTTTTTTTGTTGCATTTCCAAACAACTCCTCCCGCCTGCGCTTTAATCTCACATCCTACTCCCGTTTACCGAGTACTGACAGTGAGATGTCTTGAGATGTGTTTGGCCCTGAGACGGAGGACACGGAGACTGAGTGAATGAAAAGCAGCCGGGGGAGAATGTCTCCTGACTAAAAGAGAATAAAAAGTAGTAATGCAGGTTAACCAGAACTGATAAACATAGAAAATGACTGAGATGAAGATAAATGATGGAAGAAGAAAAACGAACAAAGGAAATTAATGTGAAGTTTGAGTGAAAACATGAAGATGGGTGTGAAGGCATTGGTGGGCAAAAGCTTGGACGCTGCACACAGACTGACTGAACAACAAAAATAAGACCGAGCGAGACTCAGAACGAGCACTTTGATGATGAATCTTACCAGATGTTGTGGCGCCAGCTGTGCTCACGCAGCCAGGCGTCACCAGGGCTTCTGCCTCGCAGGGTGCCTGCCGACCGTCACTACGCAGCTGTCCCCACGGCTACACGGGAGCGAGGCCGACAGAGACTGAAACCACACAAGCCCTCCCGAGTGGAACAAACAGGGTTTACAGAACTGCAGAGCAGCTAAACTCCCATTCCCTGCACCACGTTAGTGGCTCGCTCGCTTTCACGGGGTTTGTGGGCTGGAAAATATGGGTTTATGTGTGCACATATAACATTTGGCAGCAGGGAGGCATTCAAATCCAATTACGAAGAATGCTATTTGCATGAGTTACTGTTTTAGCAGTGGATTTGTTCCAGAGACCTTTGTCAGAAGAGTTTTCTTTTTAATATATTTAAAACAAAAAAACAGACACATTTCCTGGCTTTTTAATTATTTGCCTGTGGGCTAGACTTTTGTCTTGCTGAGTGAAATCTAAATGTTATAGTTAAATGGAGCTCAGTATAATTCTGTATAGCAATTTGGCTTAGCACCTACGTAACTTTACTTAGTCTTTAGTTAGAAGTCTAAAATGTGAACATGCTGCATGTCGGTGACCCCTGAAACTCTCAAAACTTTAGCTCACCAGTCAGCCATAAGAAAGCTGAATATACTCTGTACAGAAAAGCCAATCAGGCACAAGTCAGGGCCAGGGCAGTACATGGGGAAATGATAGTTCTCTATAGAAAGGTGGCCCACCTCTAGCTGCAGGATCTATTACTTGGTGCAGCAGTGTAGACCATCTGGCATGGCCAGGTAGGGCAGAATATCCGCACTGATTTCTACACATAGGTTAGAACAGCCTGGCTACTTTCCACACTGCACTCTTTTTCTCAGCATCCTATTCCCCACCAAGCAGGGGTCAAATATAAGTTCAGGGGGACTGAAAATAACTCTCTTATCTACTCGCTCTCACTATTGAGAGAACACTCCTGAAGTTTTTCTCAGCAACAGACTCTACTTATATTGTTGGCACACATCTGAGGAGAAGGAAGTCTTCAAATTGACATAACCGCAGTCTGTAGATCTTGTGCAAGACTTGTTTGCTTTTTAATGAGTGGCCCGAGGATGACTGGAATGTGTTTATTAAATGTTTTTGATTTGAATGTAATCAAAATGAGTGATGCGTCTGTTTGCGTTACTATGAGTGGCCCGAGTTTTTACAGCCTCTGTTCACACGCTGAGTCTCGAACATGCTGCAGATGGAAGAAGTTTTATAAACAGGCCTCAGTAACTATATTTAGAAATCAGAAAAGGTGAATTGTTGCGCTCTGACTGTTTCAGGAAAGGTCTTTGTTGCTCATGTATGATAATGTGAAATGTGTAGGACTTATATATATATATATATATAAAGACTTATATTTGATAAAGATGGAATGATATTACCATATTGCTTCATGGCTTTGAAAGTGTGCTGCATGCCTCGCCTCTTCTATTTGTAAGCATTATACACTTTTATGGCGCTGAATTGTTGTCGGGCTGCAATTGTCGCAGGACTGTTTCAATTTTACCTCTGCTATCAAGGCAGGTGAATTGCAGGCGGACGGATAGCGAAATAGGGCCACTCCGAAAAGAACATTGGCTGTTTTAAAGGGCTTATTTAAAGTATTAGGAGGTCTCACTCTGGGAGAGATTGAACGGGTTTGAAATGGCAAGGCCTTGCAGTTTCATGGATTCATTATAACAGGCAGCACAACAGGGTGTACTGAAATGGGAGAGGTAGTCGAGTGCACGTCTGTGTGTGTGTGTGCGTGCGTGTGTGTGTGTTCGTGTTACAGAATTGTCCTAGGGGCTTTACTCTAAAATGGAAAACCTGCTTGGCTCACTTCCCCTCCTTCCGTTGTTATTGCTGCAGCTCATCTCAATATGTTATGTGTAATATGAGTTGTGACTTGAAACAGGAATTTAATACTTTAAGACTCTCATTTTTATAGCACTAATTTAATCAGCTTCTGGCCTCCGACAGGGAGTTTTAAGTCAATAGAGCAAACAGTTCTCCTTGTGCTGCCATGAATAACTTATCTGTGACGTTCCCTTAAGCAAGGCACTGCACCACGCTGCTGGAGTGGAGTGGGCAATAGTGCAACACAATATTTTAAAAAAAAGGCTGTTTCCCAGATGTAAATTTGTGTCACCACTGCCATGCCGGAGGCCATCAGAGTAAAAACAAGGTGTTTTAAGTTACTGGATTAGAAAAACACCCAGATCGTACTGCAATTAATCTTAATATGTGGATTCAAAGAGACCTTACAACATTCACATTGAAATGTCTTTAGATCTGTAAGCTTTCAAATATGTTTTCTTTTTTTAATCTTAGTTATATTTAACTGTGCTTTGAGTAGTAATGTACACCTATTTTTCCCTAACGACTAATGGTTGGGGTCACAGACTGGTCTCTAGGCTTGTGTCACTGGGGCTTTAGCAATTACTTTTAAAAAATATTTTGTGTATATAGCACGGTGGTTAAAGGTCTCTCTCTCACTCACACACACACACACACACACACACACACACACACACACACCTGGAAACTGCTCACCACAGTTTCACAGTCTTGTCCTGCTGGTGACGTAAAGCAGGTCCACTGGACCATTTATGGGATTAATGTCTTGCTGAAGGGCATTTTCAGGATTGTTCATTTGGGAGGGACCACTGTAACAAACGGATTTCCCCATCCAGACATGTTGATGTTGGTAGCCTGCAGATTTTATTTGACCGCTTTCAAAGGCTGCGTCTGGTTTTATACAGTTTTCTTCTTTTTCTCCATTAATGTCCAAGTGTCTGCTGTTTCAAAGCTGCTTCATCTTTTTGTTTTTTTCCTTGTTGACTCAGTGAACTTTTTCCTCTGTCCCAACAGACTTTGACTTCAGTGTGCCAGGCTCCATGAAGCTTCACAATCTCATCTCCAAGCTAAAGAAGTGGATCAAGATCTTGGAGGCGAAGACCAAGCAGCTGCCCAAGTTCTTCCTCATTGAGGAGAAGTGTCGCTTCCTCAGCAATTTTTCTGCACAAACAGCTGAAGTTGAGATTCCTGGCGAATTCCTAATGCCCAAACCTACACACTACTACATCAAGATTGCAAGGTACATCATTATTCTACACGAGTACAGCTGGGCTAATGAGCGCATGTGGAATTTGCTGTAGTCATGGTTGGTACTTAGTAAATTTTTAAATGGCTAATGACTGTCAGATTGACCTGCTTTTACTGGAGCTTCCCCTCGGGGATTTTATCCTGATCTTTCATTTTAAATTCTGGCTTACACGTGTCCCACTGTGCCATTCTTGTATATTAGTATGGAATCACAGTTGCTGCTACCCTTTCTCTCTCTCTCTCCCGCACTGTTTAATACTTTGATTCTGTTCCTCTGCAACCCTCTCCAGGTTCATGCCCAGAGTGGAAATTGTTCAGAAACACAATACCGCAGCACGTCGTCTCTATATCCGTGGCCACAATGGAAAGATCTACCCCTACCTGGTGATGAATGATGCCTGTTTGACTGAGTCACGTCGAGAGGAAAGGGTCCTGCAGCTTCTCCGCCTCCTAAATCCTTGTCTTGAGAAGAGAAAAGAGACCACCAAGAGACACCTCTTCTTTACTGGTATGACTGAAATGGAGCATGAGTTTTGGAAATATAAAAGGAATAAGGATGATTTGGGGTAGAGATTCACTGATTGTGAAATTTTGGGCTGATACTGATAACAGCAATATTTTGGCTAATAACTAATCCCGATATTTTTTTTCTGCTAGTTTATTGTTGTTGTTATTTTGTTACCTTTGTGCCAGGAAAACAAGGGCATCATCATTATTAAAATAACTGATCTGTTTTAAAGACTCTGAGTACTTCATACAGCTATTTTTAAATATTGAGAAAAATAAATATAAATACCATCTCATTTACCAATATACTGATATCAATCAACATGGCCAATATTGATTTTTTTAATTTTTTATTTTTTTGGTCAATTTATTAATGTGTTAGGAGTCAATGTTAGAACAAGACAAGCAAAAGAAAAAGAGGAAAACATTTTTAAGACGAAAAAACACTGAAACAATATTGCTTAATTTTCAAACACCATTTGTACTCATTTCTTTGGTGGCTTGTCTCTGTGCAGATATTTGCTTTATAAATGTATATGCTGGATGCTTTCTTTAAGGGGAAACAGTATTAAACAGTCCCTACCAATCCAGTTCCTTCCTGAATGGTTGGTATTGATTTTATTTGAGGTGTCACTGTATGTAAATGTTTAGACTGCTTCCACTGTGTGACCGATGCACAGCCTTTTACCGTCTTTGACCCTGCTTGGTGTTGATTGAAGGCACGCCTTCAGTGTAGCTTTTCCCAAACTCTAGAGTATTTTAGTTGTAGGCTTAAGTTAGCAGTTTACAATGGTAAAGCAGAGTTTGTTATCTGGCAAGTGCAGCAAAATATTTACAGTTTGTCTCTCGTGTGATTGTTATCCCACCACTGTCTCCACTTATTTTTTTTCTCTTATGCTTCCCTTCATTTAAATTCCTTCCTCTGCTCTCCCCTTGCCTCTCTTCCACCTTCTTTTCTTTTCTCTTCTTCCTTCCATCTCTCCAGTGCCCCGAGTGGTGGCAGTGTCGCCTCAGATGCGACTAGTTGAGGACAACCCTTCATCTCTGTCACTGGTAGAAATCTACAAGCAGCGCTGTGCCAAGAAGGGCATCGAACATGACAACCCTATCTCCCGATACTACGATCGCCTGGCCACTGTGCAGGCTAGAGGCACACAAGCCAGCCACCAGGTGACTGGGTTCTGCATTAACATCCATCCAGAGTGTCTGGTTTGAAATTTCACATCACACTTGAACTAAATTTAACTTATAATTTCTAAGGGGGAACAATTGTGTTTTCAGCACTGAGAGTATTTTTAGATAACTGATATTAAATGATTAATGTAGCATAAGAAATGCACTAATTTCTTATGCTACAAAAGAAACCCTCAAACCTCAAGTTAATTTGAAAATCTGCAAATGTTGGAGATTCAGTTTTCCCTGGAGAGGGAGGATTTTCTCTAAAAAGGGATGAAATAAAGTGAAAAGTAAAAATTTATTTTGCAAGCTGTTATGTCAGCTAATTACCAAAACAATAGATGTTCTGTTCTTGATTCAGTATGAAACTCTCCTACTCCTGATGAGCTAAACTCAATACTAGCTGCATTGTTACTGTTGTAATAATGCTTCTTTAACTCATCTTTACCTATATAGATTTTTTTATAGAGAGCATTTTCACTCTTGATTCTAATATACTCGAGCCTGACACTTATTGATATTTCCTATACCTGGAATGAGCCCTTTTGGGAAAAAAAAAAAGCTTCAGGTTATGGATATAACCCCAGTTCTCTGATTAGCATGAGTAAGTGTCTCATTATGTGTAACCTCATCTGTTTAGATGCCACCTGTTTAGATTAGACACAGGCTTTCTCATATGTGGTTTAGCCCAGAACACAAATAGCTGGTCACTCTAAAACCCTGAGTTGCAGCGCACTGACTGCACACAAGGTATGCAGCCACTGTTGCTCGTCAGAGGCAAAATGCAGGCAGTTGTATAGAGGAACACACACCCATAACCTTCAGGATAAAGAGGGGGTTAAGCCACATACTGCCCTTTATATTATCTGGGGAGAATTGAATGCATGTCTGATGCACTTAGAGAGCATGGATCTCCCTTACATGTTTAGCTGAGGCTAAAGCAATCAATAGGGCCGTCTTGATGGACAGCATTTTTAACTCAGCCTGTTCCAGGGCTTCAAATGGGGAACAGGAGAGGTCTCACAATGAAGCTAGTGGTCGAGATGTGGGTATTTAAAGCGTGCACCATTCATGAAACATCATGGTCTTCCCCTTAAAACCAGTATGGCAGGCTGAAATAGCCACCAAATACACCTTGATGGTTGAGAAGGCTTTACCCTTTTCAGTCAATACCTGAAGAAAGGATAGAATCAGTGCCACAGAGCACTAAAATGGGATACCCTGTGATTCTAATTCAGCTGTGCACAGGTTGAACCACTCACAGGCCAGGCCAATGGACCTAGCCTCAGTGGGTGGGGGTGGGATATTTCCCCCTGTTCCTGAAACAGCAGATCTGTGTAGTGGCAGTGGTCATGGTGGGCTGCACAACAGCTGAAAAATCTCAGCTAATCAGTGCTTGGCTGGCAAGTGTTGGGCTACTAGAATCATAGTGACCTCTTAACCTCACTCTGGCTTGAGTTGGGGGAATGAGACAGCGGTGCTGGTTTATCAGCCTTGCCCGTGATGGCAGGCAGTTCATCTGATGCTAGCAAGGAATTTGCCTCCAGCAACAATAGCAGTTGTCTGGGGTTCTGCCTCTGCCTCTGCCCAGGTTGTGCTTGGCATTGTGGCCAAGTCCTTGGGCATTTCCACTTCTCCCTGCAGTACAGCCACCTCACACATAAAGGGTCACCACCTGACAGGTTAGGCTGGCGAGCTAGCCCGCAGCAGAACAAGCTACAGGATGTGTAGCCCAGGCAGAGATCTTGTTGCTGCAGGGAAAGTTTTCCAACTTTGTTCAGGTTGTTAGCTGTAGCCATGGTTAGCAGGATGTTACTACTGAAAGTATTGCTACTCAGCGCAAGCACTAGCTACAGGTCAGTGTTCCTACTGTGAACTAGTGTACAACTGAAATGTTTGGTGCAAAGCACCCGTGACTGAGTTGTGCACTCAAAACTTTGGACAGTTTATCTTAGTACCCAGTGGTCAACAGGCAGCATTGACCACTGGGTACTAAGAGGTGTTCCCATAGTAAGACATGAAACAAATGCTGTGAAAGAGAACCCACTCAAACCTCTGGTGAACTCTGGACACAGACCTGTTCAACAATTTAGTTATTATGTATTCAGTTAAAAAGAAAAAAAAAACATAATTGATGTGTTGACTAGAGACGAACCTGCCCAACTAACCTCCACTCCATCTTCATGGTCTACTACCAGGTCCTGAGGGACATCCTCAAAGAGGTGCAGGGCAACATGGTTCCTCGCAGCATGCTGAAGGAGTGGGCTCTCCACACATTCCCCAACGCCACTGATTACTGGACTTTCCGAAAGATGTTCACCATACAGCTGGCCCTCATTGGTCTGGCGGAGTTCATGCTGCACCTCAACAGACTCAACCCTGAGATGCTGCAGATAGCACAGGTAGGAAACTCATACAAACACGCACAAAGAGGCATATGTTGGGCTTCCTGTCAGGGGAAGAGTGGGATCAGTTTGACAGGGGCAAATTCAATAGATATACACACCCTTAGATGCATTAATAGATCACTATTACCCTCTCCATATCAGGCTGTATGAATTACCATTCTCCCCCGTGACATTCACGCTAGGCCTATCAGTCAGCCAGCCGCTGTCAATGCAAAGGATGTTTTGACAGAGCGTTATATTCAGTCCCTCTGCTCAGCTATCAAAGACGTTTCAATTTGAAGAGACCATGTTTGTGTGCGCATCCACACATCTGTCTGCTGCTGCTCAGGGTCTGCAGGCAGCTTTCTCAAAGTCATTATTAAAGATGATTGTGTCAGTTGGCCACCCCTCCCCTCTGATCCTAATCGGCCTTTGCTGACAGGCGTTCCTCCGGGCAGCTAAGCACTGGTATTAAGCCCCCTTTCTGCCTGTTCCACTCCACAGATCCCATTAGACACAGGAGGATTTTGGTGCGAGTGTACACACATACAAACACACACACAAACCGAGAAAGAGTGTGTGCAAGGACAGGACATCACAACCTGCAACACTGTGCCTCATCCTGCCTAAATAGAGACCTTATGTTCCTTAAAGTTGGCCCCTATAGAAATCAATTAGGAATCAGTACCAAAGATCCTGCTGTGCAATGTTCATTGGACCTTAACTCAGTTATTAGGCCCAAATTTAACTACACATCAACAACAAATGCAAAGACCACAGACAGTGCTGCATCTTCACTGACACTGAATATAAATTGGAGGGTGTGGTGCTTAATAAATTAGCTATTTGTCAGTCAGATCACTTGTTTTATCACCCTGGAACAGCTCCACCAGTCACAGTGACACATGACATCAACTACTCAATAAACGAACAGGGGCTTCTTGAGGAAATTATCCTATTTTCTGGATGGTGCAGAGCAGCACAATGTGAAGGCAGAGGGTGTGTGTACTGTTACTGAGCTTGTATAGTGATGATAGAAATGAATGTTGATGATGGGGTTTTTTTTTTCCATCCAGCATCTTCATTTAAACACTCAATAATGGGCCAATCTGATGTGTGTATCATTGATTTTGGTTACTTTGTAGCAGCCCTGAACCATATATATATGTGCTTCAGTAAACTGAAAGGCAGTAGACAGTACTGCTTAGTGATACTGTGCTCTGGCACCACACTTCTCTGCAGATTTTACACATATGTGTACTCTTTCCTCCAGATGGCAGAAAGACGGTCTTTTCACACAGTATAAACCGACAGTGCACCACAGTTAAGAATCACTTATATGTATTAATAGATTAATCCTTTGCCAACATTTGAACTTCAGACACAATTAACCTTTTTTTTTTTTTTTTTTTTTTTTTTTAATTTAAACAGATCTAAAGGGTGGGGGGGGGGGGGTAGTTATCAATATCAATAATAAACCTCCTACCCATTTTGCTCCTTTCTTAACATTTACTTTCATTTTGTTATTCAACATAGTGGTTCGTATTTTTTGTTGCACCATCATGAAAAAAGGGCTCACATAAAGCATCCCATCACCTCTTGAGAATCTGTTTAATTTGCTTACAGTATTAGGTCTCTTTACTCTTTGGCATTTGTTGTGGAATTCATCCGCTATCTGGGATTTCTCACAGTCAGGTTCGCAGCCCCCAGTCACTTCATGTGGCACACTAATGTTGCATCATTCCATTCACACCAGCCTCTAAATAAAGCCGTAGCTGACCACTAGTCTGGTGCTTTAGCATTCTGAGTGCTGCCTTCACAGCCAACAGTCTGCAGGCTTATCTGAGCCTCCTGGGAGTTGCCGGTGTCTCAGCCCACTGCCTCTAGGCCCTCTGCTGGGGCTTGGAGGAGCAAATGAAATGTAGGTGAGAGAAGGGGGTTGTTAAGGACGGGGAGGGGGGGTAGAAAAGAGGCGAGACAGAGGAGGAGAGTGAGTAGGAGCTAGAATGAAATGCTCTGCTATAAAGCTGTCAGAGCTACTCACTTTTTCTTATAAGGGAGCTTATCTTTCCTGGAATGGCTGCTTATGTAGCGGCCCTCTCGCACATAAATGCAGGCTTAAAAGATGAAAACTTGGCCGTATATATTTAAGTCAGCAGAGAGCAAAGGGAGAGGGCGAAGGGGGCAGTGGAAGTGAATTAAGGATTATAGATGCTGTGCTGCGGATAGTTTGACATGTTACTGTTTCTGGGACATGAAGATCAATAATGGCAGCCATTTTGTTGGCGTGGGCTTGTTTTGTAGCTCCCTGAGCCTTACTGAAGAAGAAGAGTTGTTTTCTTGGTGCTTATGTGGTCAGAGGAAGGTGGACAACACTGCAGAACAGGATGTTTCCAGATCGTTTTTCTTTTTTCTTTTTTCCTTCTATGTAAAATCTATCTCAGCATTGTATAAAACTGATATTTGCCCTCTCCTCTGATTTCAGGACACCGGAAAGCTCAACGTTTCTTACTTCCGCTTCGACATCAACGATGCCACAGGTGATCTGGATGCTAACCGTCCTGTTCCATTCCGCTTGACGCCGAACATCTCGGAGTTCCTGACCACCATAGGTGTCTCCGGCCCGCTCACTGCCTCCATGATTGCTGTGGCTAGATGCTTTGCACAGCCAAACTTTAAGGTAGTTCATCTGCTTGTTTTTTTTTAAATACACTACTTTACCAGAGAATGAATGGATTGAATATAGCCTATGATCAGAGGCTTAGCTTACTTTTTATAAGGCCTATTCGTGGACTATATGTTTATTAAGCCTAGCCACCACGACATCACCCACAGGTTTCTGGCCTCAGCATTTTGAAGTCATGTTAGTGTCGTGGAGCTGAAAGTGACTAAATTATGAGCTAACATCGGCATTCATAAACAGTACACGTGTAGTGCAAAGACACACTAAGTAAAAGACTAATTACTATTTGGATGGCCTGTGCCTCAGAGCATGCAATAATATTTGAAAGATAATTCACTGAAAGTCCCCCAAAACACCACAAACGCAGTCGAGAAGTCCACTTCGGTAATTTGCAACAATGAGACGTAGCACACAGCCTCCACCTCTAATTTTAAATCTTAAACCGTTCTTATGAGGAGTAAAACTCTCTCTGGAGATCACTGGATTTTATCAGGCTATCATGTTAATTTTATCCCTGAAGTTAGTTTTAACATGCGAGTCTGTAGAGATTTACTCACTTCTGGAGCAAGCCTCAAGTGGTCATTTGAGGAACTGCACGTTTTTTGTGCACATTTTTCAGCCCTGCAAGTTCCAGCTTGGTAATAAGATAAAGCTACGGAAATTAAAATATGTATATGAAAGTATTTCTTATCCGATTACTCGATTAATTGATGGAATACTCAATAGAATACTCAGTTACTAAAATAATCTATATATGCAGGCCTAGTTCAGTTTAACCTAATAACTTATTCGTCTTGGAAGCTTTTGGAAGAGGTGAGATTCAGTCTACTGCCGGTGTTGTTTCTTGCAGTCACTAGAGTGTCGTGGTTTGTTGTCAAATTTAAGCTCCTGCAGCGCTCTCCAGATATTGCCTGGCAGTTAAACTTGTTGAACTTCCTCTGGGTTTAAGTCTGAGGCATAGCTAAAAACAAAGCAGTGAAAAACAGTAGCAGCCAGATGGTTGTGTAATATATGTAAAGCAGGGCCGTAATGACAGGCTTGCAGTGTCTGTGTATAGGTCAGGCTTATACTTGAAGTCTGACTGATGTTCCAGACACAGAAGTGCTTAAGATGCAAATAAACAGAACACTTGACAACGTGAACTAGTTAAGACCAAATGCCACAAACCGGTTCTGCTTGTGGCCAAAGCAAAGAGGTATTACTGTGGAGCACAGTAAAACACAAACACTTAACAATCATCCACTCAAATATAGTGAAGCCTTAAACCATTTAAACAGTCTAGTGCCATCGGAAACCGAATAAACACTTTAGGTAAGGGTAGGGAACGGTGTGTACGTAGTTACGTGATGATTGCCGGGTCACTTTTTAAATGGTTATATATTTCAGGTCTGTGCCACCATAATGAGCTGTTGACAACACAGAGAGATTTCCCCATGGATGATTGATGTGCCCTAAATTGGAGTTAACAGCTTTGTTTTATATGTGTGTTTGAAATTGGCAGTGACTTTATATAAACTGAGGTTTTTATCATGTGTCACTGCGCTCATTCCCACGACTGGCAGTTTGAACACACTGCCCAAGAAAGCCTGCCCGGCAGACTGGCATATAATCACATATGAAGTCTTCCCCTATAGACTTCATAGCTATAGTTTAATAGATATCACCAGTTATTCTGCAGTGTAAAGCTTTATGCAAAACTTCAGTTTTACATAATTAGCAGCATTGCAAAATAAAATCTTAAATAGACGAGAGAAATACAGATGAATGTCTTTTTACATCCAGATATATTTTGCGGTCTTCCTCGATAGATAGAAATTAGTGAGTATATACATAGCAACTCAATTGAAGTAATAAAATCAAGTAATAAATGTTTTGTCTTTAGGATGTTGATGCATTAGCAAAAAAAAAAAAAAAAAAAAAGTAAATAAGTGTTTTGCAATCAGATGTAATCAACTAAGGTGATTTTATTTCTTGCACACTGCTTTGGTAAATTTAGGCAGCTGCTTACAAGAAAAAGACCACACAGTAACTGAATGCTATACTCACATTGGGCACGGTTGTCTCCCATCCCCATTCACACTGTGCTCTACAGTCGGGGCCCCCCCCTCTGTCTCTCTCACGGTTGCTCTCTTTCCAAAGTGTGTGTGTGTGTGTGTGTTTATGAAAAGGTCTGCTTTAGAGCACAGTGAGGTTCATGCTTTTATGCATATTGCGGCTAAATTGGGGGAAATTTTGGAAGCAGGGACACACAATCCTCTCTTCTTTGTTAAGAAATGAATCGGCGTCCTGAAAGTGACTTCCTCATGTCCTCTCTCTCATAGGTGGATGGAATCTTGAAGGCCGTCCTTCGTGATGAGATCATTGCATGGCACAAGAAGACCCAAGAGGACACGTCCATTCCCCTGTCGCCAGCCGGGCAGCCAGAGAACATGGACTCCCAGCAGTTGGTCTCACTGGTCCAGAAGGCCGTCACAGCCATCATGACCCGCCTCCATAACCTGGCTCAGTTCGAGGGAGGAGAGAGTAAGGTCAACACTCTGGTGGCTGCAGCAAACAGCCTGGACAATCTGTGTCGCATGGATCCAGCCTGGCACCCCTGGCTCTAAGAAATCAGAGGCAAAGGAGGAGCTGAGATCACATTTTGTATAATTTTTTTGGTTTTTTTTTTCATTACACATTTGATTGAGACAGACAAGGGTTGTTACATCGATGTCGCTCTTTGGAAAATGGAATCATATTGAAACAAAGGCCCTGCTTGTCAGAGTTTGCCAGTATTCTCAGTACTTACATCTTTATTTTTATTTAAAAACAGTCCTCCTTCAATGTATATTTATTTTTGTATCAAAATGACAGGGATCCTGCATAATGTCAGCGGCCCTTTCTTTACTGTGACAAAGTGGCATTACAGGGATTTATTTAGGTATCATTTAATCTAATCTAATTAGCTGACATTTAAATGGTTTATTTTGTTGTTTGCGACATGTTTTACATGCTAACCAAGAGCTTGCAAGGGTTCCACTTTGATTTCTCTTCCCCTCAAATGGTCATGTGTCCTCCCAAACCTGTACCTTTTTTTTTTTTTTTTTTTTTTTTTGGCATACCTGTATCTGTACCTGAGTAACAGATGATATTCTTTGATTTTTATTTTATGCACTGCTTAAACTATATTAAGATGTCAGAGAATTTCTGTATCAAAAGCCTGTTTTCGCCAAATTTGTTTGGACTCAGCTGGCGCTGTAATAAGCTATATGACCGCTCTAATGCAAATATGTCATTCCCAAGCTGGTTGTGTTATCCTCCCCTTTTTGCAGAGGTACTGTACCTTTTCCAACAGACACATTCTCTCTTGCCTTGTAAATAAGCATTTTATTGTAATAAAATGCTCTTTTTTTAAAATAAAGAAGCTGTGTTTTCTCCTTTTCCCATAATCTCCTGCAGTTTTCTTTGCTCTGTAAAGAAACCAATGAATCTCAAAAATGAGTTTTAACTGTGTTCACAATTACCATAAAGCAGAACCAACAATTAGTCTTCTTCCTCTTTTTGTTTTTTTTTTTTTAAAACGTGTTGTAAAACAGCAATAATAGCCAGTAATCCCCATCTGTGCCTCACATCTACTGCATCACTGTCACAGCCATAATCACCCTGAAGGACGCACTCTTGGATATTATTGCTGTAATAACTCTTGCTGCGAAATGACTCCAGACGAGCCGTTCTGTGATGTTTGAAAAGTCTATTGCCGTCATCCTCGCAGTTCACAGTTAGTAGACGTTTATAGAGAGGCGCTTCTTCCCAGCAGTGTTGAATCAGAGTGCGCGTTTGTCTCACGGAGGTACAATAACCTTGTGGTCATTCCCTTCCCTCTGGTTAAAAAGTCCTGCAGAGGTGCGGCGAGGCGTCCCTCCACCGGTGCATGATTAATGCGTGCCAGCAGCTCCCCGAGTGGGCTGGCCTCGCTTGACTTATACACACTGTCAGCCAGCCTGCCTGCACTCATAAACAAAGGTTATATCTCTGTTTACCTCTATAGAAACACAGTCACTGCCTTTTAACATGTTTACACGCTGCCTCGAATGTTTCTCATGCACACAAGAAAGGAAAGAGTGTTTGGTGTCTAAGTCGCAACAGCAGCTGGTAGTTCCCAGCATTCACCGTGAACATCCTTCTTTGTATCTGCCGTTTCAGTAAGCATCTTTGCTGGTGGATAAGAGGCTGCGGTGTTTTGTGAGGCGCTTACTTTTGTACATACAGAAAGCATCTGTTGAAGGAATCCCCCATCCCCTCAGAAGAAGGTTCATTTCAACTTATTCTGTTTCCGCTTATTGTGAGTCAGATGATGTTTGGACAACTAACCCTAACCAAGCTTTCAAAGAGAAATGCAGAATGTGTGCCCCCAAATACTAAAGGTCCGATGCATACCATAAAAAGAGGCCGGGCAGAGTTTTTGTCATGCTAAGAACATGACAACTATTTTGAAAATAACTACTGTTTGATGCTCCTGATGCAGCAGCAAAAATTCCCTCAAATTACAGAAACTGACTTTGTCATACTGTAATTAGTATCATTATATCAAAGGTTTTGCTGGAAAGAAAATAAGAATGTCTGCAGAAATTAGTGCTAACCCATCTAGGACACAGTGATCATCTAAGTCCACAGGATTTGTCCTCTGAAAATGATTTTAGGTCAGTCCGTAGGATATCTTAGTCTGGCCCAAGTGGAGAACATCTAGGTAGCAATATACACTAATTTTATTAGGTGCACATTTCTTGTTCTGGGTTAGACCCCCTTTGGAAACATTCCTCAGAGATTTTGGTCCATATTGAAATGACAGCATCACACAGTTGCTGCAGATTTGTCGGCTGAACATCCATGATGTGACACTTTCGTTCAGCCACATCCCAAAAGTGCTGTATCGAATTGAGATCTGGTGAATGTGGAGAACACTGTTGTGTTCAAGAAACCAGTTTGAGATGATTTGAGCTTCGTGACGCGGTGCGTTATCCTGCTGTGAGCAGCCATCAGAAGCTGGGTACACTGTGGTCATAAAGGGATGGGCATGGTCAAGCAACAGTACTCAGGTAGGCTGTGGTGTTTAAATGACCCTCAGTTGGTACTAAGAGGCCCAGAGTGTGGCAAGAAAATATCCCCACACCATTACACCACCAGCAGCAGCAACCTGACACAAGGTAGGATGGATCCATGCCTTCATAAGTGTTCACACCAAGTGCTGACGTATCCTGTGAATGTTGCAGCAGAAATCGAGACTCATCAGACAAGGCAACATTTTTTCAGTCTTCTTCAATAAAACCTTCACAACATCAGCTGCATCATTTTACTGACTGCTGCGTCACTTCCCAGCAGAGTCACACTGGTTTCAGCAGAAGCTAGGCTGACTCAGTGACCTGAAACAAATCCCTCTCTCCGAAAAACAAAATGATATTCATGTCAAGTCTCGGATGGTAAACATGATGAAAGGATTAACTTAGGCAGAGACAGACTCACATTCAGTCTTTTTTCTTTTTCTTCCCAATCCTTTTGAACAATTGTGTGTGAAGTTGTGGGACAGGCATCTATTTCACGCCTCAGATGTCTGTTCTGATTTTAAAGAGATTACATGAAATATGAAATCCACAACACACATACAAAAACATACCCACTGCTCATCCCCTCCCCACCTGGAATGTGTCATAAAATGCCTCCTGGGGTCTTTCCTTGGCATCCTGTAAGCGCAGATACATCACAGGAGCAGAGGTGATGGCTGCAGCACCCGCACCTCCGTCTCCACCTTTATTTCCCTTTTCCTCTGCATCATACGAGTGAAGTGGAGGCAAAGGCTTCACTACCATCACCACAAAATCTCCCTCACCTCACCTCCCCTCCCCTCCCTCCCTCCCTCTCTAGAACTGTGAGGAGTGGAGGTGATTGATGTGCTCCGTTGGGAGTGGAGGTGTAGAGCCTGGATCATCATCAGTGCTGGCACAGAACAGATATCTCAAAGGACATGCCAAAGCAGGAATAGATCCTGGCAGGACCAGATGATGAAATCTTCCCCTCTCCAATGATCCTCATCCCCGTGGAGGATGGCTGAAGGGATGGGAGGGTGGGGGGGGGGGGGGGGGGGGGGGGGGGGGGGGGGGCTTAACGGAGAAGTGCAAGAAGGGAAATTTTTCAGCAATGTCGCAACTAAGCTGCTATAATATTTCACAAGAGACACATTTGGATAGAGCGTAATGAAAATGTACAGTAGATGTTGAGTCTGGGGGAAGCTGTGCTGAGCGTAAAAGAAGACAGAGGTGAAAAAGTGCTTTGCCAAACACCCTAATCCACTCTTTTCTTCACTTCCCAATTTATCGTTCAAGAACAGGATTCGCAGCCAGCATTCAATTATATATCACAATGTATCAGGCTTTGCAGCGCGGTAGGGGGAGACGATTCTTTGTATCTTCATGTAAACAAACAGTATTAATCAAAAAACGATTGTGTGCTGATCTCCAGCCAGGGAAGCGGCACAGCTCATATCTAACAGCTGAGGATTTGTTTTGTTACTCAGAGAATGAGCCCCATTAGGACCTCTAATGGCATTTCCACTCAGAGGAGTTGAGCTCATTAGTTGTGTTTCGAAAATCTGCCATTATGATTTTAATTGCACAGGCTGTACACACAGCAGTATTGCATGCAATCAAAGTCATTTTCTTTGTCTCGGTGACAGTGATGCAGCAGCCCATCCACATCTCACTTCTCTGAGTTTGAACTTGTTCTGATATATTTTGCATGGAAGGACAGCGGAGGGCTTCAGGGTGAAGCGTGTCAAGTGACAACAACATCTTAGTTTTTAGTTGTTACTACACCTGCTACTATACTTGTTACATCTGTTTTACTGTCTGGCTTATAGTAGTGCTAAAATGACTCTTGCCAAGCTTCAGCCTGTTCCTTTAAGTAAACATCATGTATCTCAATCCTGTTCCATCCTCAGTTTGTCTTTACTTGTGTCCCTTCCATTTCAATTATTAGAAAGCCCATTTTCTCCCTAAACCCAAGCCTGTTTTAATCACACAAGTGACTGCCTCAGTGGTGTTCACATGATTCCTGGTGTTGAACACTATTTAGCACATCACACTGCTTCAGAAATCAATTTGTGTGGAGCAGCGATCGCTGCCCCGCTCCTGCTGGACACATTGATTAGGTGCTACAAAGCTAGAAATGTGCTTGCCCTTGGCGGTGCGGCATGAAAGGTACTACAAGGCTCTCAAACCTGTAAGTTTGGCACAACACCCGGTGATGGATTTTGTAACGGTGCGAACCCGTGGGTGAGAGGTTTCTGAAATGGTCCAGTTACAAATAAGCTGGCATAGACAGCATACACTTTATGGCTTTTAGAAGTGATTTATTTGTTATGATTACTATTATTAAAAATCACAATGCCCTTCTGCAGCCTATCAGCATTATGGATAAATCAGTGGAGAGAGGGCTCGCATAACAATCAGTCCTAGGATGAGATACATTTACTGCTTTTTGAGATTTTTGAACATGTCTTATCTGCTTCCAAGTTGAAGTTAGACATTTGCCACTTTCCCCCGAAACAACCCTGGCATGTGTCGTATAGGAAACAGCAAGTTCTGTATGATAGGGGGTAAGTCGTAAGGGCAGAAGAGCATGTTTTCCAGGCAAGATGTGGTGACAGGCTGTCTTAGTATCCTGTCGTTTTCCCAGAATCAGTCCTTTAATAAGGTATAGAATGCACCTGCTGTTCCTGTTCAGAATCATTCCCTGTTAGACATGTCAAATAAAAAGCAGCAGGACTGGAGTCAGGAAGCTCTGCAGCGGTCGAATGGGGAAATCGACAACTCTGTTTCTTAATGGGTTTCAGGGTGGATTAAAAGGCTTTGATGGCAAAAGTTTAAAAGTAGGTGCTGCCTTTTAGCCATGGTAGCAACTCAAATAGGTCATCCCTGTTGATGGATTGCCTTTAGACTTTAGACGGGTTTCATGGTCACCAGAAATAGATCTTTTAGATAAACATTCAACCTGGGGAAGATATTCACTTATAGGAACAGAAGACTTATATCTCCTTCACTCACTGCGTTATCATTAGGCCCCACATAAAAGCCCACTTTGTACTTGGGGCAAAAGTACATAGCAAATGTTAGCATGCTAACAAATTAAACTAAGATGATGAGCCCAGTAAAGAGTCAGCATAATAGTATTGTTATTGTGAGCATGCCAGTGTGGTTATGGAGTAAACTTCATTGACTTTATTCATGGATCTGAGTCACAATGTGGAGAGTAGCAACGTCAAATGGTTGGAACAGCATTGGTCCCAACCTCTGGACCCTACAGTGAGAGAAACAAGCATTATGTTCAGGCTTTTGAATTTTAACCTGAGGAGGAAGCCATACTTGACTCAAAATGAATACCATCCCGGAGGCGATTGTTCAGGAAAATCACTGGTGTCTGTTGTAAAGAGCTCCTCTTTCTGTCATCAGCTGTTGCAAATAATCGTACAGCTCAAACTACAGTTTCTTGATAAAATGTCTTACACTAACAGTAATTCCAAAGATAAGCATGGAGTGTAATAACAGAGTTCACCTCCACATTTTTATCCTAGTCAAATTCATGGCTCTTACAGCGATTTTTCACTTGCTGTCTGAAGCCACAGTTTTATTTTATTTATTTATTTTTTTGGAAGTTATCTTCCTCCACAATCATTCCCCCACTCCTTTCTCCTCTTCTTGACGGGAAAGCTGTGAAGCTCTGCTTCCTTCAACTTGGAAATTCAGCCAAAAGCAGCGCACTGTGGCATTTTTTCATACAATTTCTAATCCTGACTGTTTATGTCATCAACTCAGAGTACACTGCACACGCAATGTGGCTGCAACCTTTGTAGGTCGTGATGTAGTTAACATTTAAGATTTTGAAACAGTGAAAATATTTGAAGTGTTTTTTAATGGCACGTTTAGCAGGATATTTAAAGCATATTAGAGCCCAAAAGCTGAAAGAGTTTAGTCCTTTTAACTGCTGGCCATCATGGATTTGTGGCCAGCAGCACCTGAACGGTTTCCCTCCAGTGCTTCCCTCCATCCCGAGCCAATTAGTGATTCTCCTCATAGGATGTCCTGATCAGAGCAGGCAGAAAGCTGCTCAGCTTGGTTGACAACTGCCCCCCCGTCCCCTTCCCTCCACTCATTCAGCCCAGCATCCTCAGCACTCTCCCTCTCCTCTGCGCCCAACCGCGTGATTTAATTTGTTTGGTAATATCAGGATTGGCATGTTCAGCCCAGCTTCACTCTAAAGTGAAATTGGACAAGGGCATTGGAGCCTCACCATGTAAAACAGCCTCACCTTGACAGCTGCTTGAGTGGGCAGCGGATTGCAGGAGAGTGGAGGAGGTGGGGAGAGTAGAGGAGTGTGTAGGGGGAGAAGGATGTACCTGAGAGGAAGGCAGACACCAATTCACTTCTCTCTTTTCCACAGGGGAGGTTTGTGTCAGGAAGGGGAGCCAGCTACAAAGATGGAAGCATTTCGAAGTTAAGACAAAGCACCAGGTGCTACTGGGGACCAACCTGCTACACAACAACATGCTGGAGCTTGTCCAATGTGTCCAATCAGCTTCCAGTGAGACTCTCACAGATAGATCTGGCTGTAATGTGTGATGGATCTCAGTGCAGTTTGTCACATCTATTTACTCAAGTCAGAAGCTTTGCATTTGATTGTAGAGATCACAGCATGTGTGCAAGAGGGCTTATTTCCAGATTTTCCCAATGCTGCCAAAATCCACTTTACTGTTTACTGGAAAATGCTGACCTTCATTTGATCTCTGTGGCAGCAGATATCTTTTTTTTTTCTTCTATCCTGGGGTGAGTCAAATCCATCATGAGGATTTTAATGCCTCATTAAAATAATAATAAAAAAAACACACACACACACTGTTTGGGAAGTTCAGGATATCAATATCACTCACATTTCTGTATGTTTAAATAATTTTCCAAATGTGGGATGAATACATTTCTTATCTTTAACACAGTAAAGATAAGAAGTATTTATTATCTTCACAAATAGAGCTGAGGAAAAAAATAACAATAACTAGCCATAAAAGCATTTTAACCATTCATTACACCTCAGAATAACATTTCAATAGGTTTGTAAACTCGAACAGAGGAAACACCAATGCGCATGCTAAACGAGTTAAACAAAGCTACCTCAGGCATGTGCCACTTAAACTGAAGATGTTTTACAGCCTTCAGTCCCAGCAGGGGTCCATATTTTATTTAAAGCCAACAAGCTAGATGGCTGATTTGCATTTATATTTGGCCTCACTACACCTATTGTCTCATCAGTCTTGTCTTTTCTTAAGTAATCTTGATAGTGTAGCATCGCTGAAACGGCTGCTAAGCAAGAAAAAGGTGGTAGTGACTTGTTGTAAACCAGTGAAGCTTACTTGCGGTTGCTAGAGTTTTTAAAAGTAACGTGAGAGGCAGAGCCGTGGACCCAGCTGCCAGTTTGGATTCAGGAGACGGGAGTTCTTCCTTCCCACTGTCGCCAAGTGCTTGCTCATGGGTGGTCACCTGATTGCTGGGGTTTTCTCTCTAGTATTTTAGGGTCTTTACCTTACAATATAAAATGCTTTAAGGTCGCTGTTGTTGTGAATTTGCGCTATACAAATGAAATTGAATTTAATTGATGTGATGTGTGAACTATGGAAAGCAGGTAGGACTCCAGAAAGGCAGGATAACAAGCTTAATGTAAATGCGGAGCTGTACTGCTGCAACAAGTAGTCTATTCTCTTGCTAACCCTTATTTTGGCCACTTTTCTGCAGCTTCTTTCAGATCCAGGGCTCTCAGGTTTGACATCTGCATTACTGTGAGTGATACCTACCCAGTTGACTTAACATTATTATCCTCACACAGCAGACCTCCTGCAAAAAGTTTAACAAAGGAGTGCAGAGGCTAAGAGGCAAAGTCGTGTATATGGAGTGACAGCTTAGCAACCCAGCAGACAGACAACTGAACCTTATTATATATATATGTGGAAAGTCCAGAGCCACGTCTCAGCTTCTTCTGCTGCAACTCAAACAGTAAAAGCTCCTGGACCAGAAACATGCTGAGGCAGCGAGGAGAGATGGTAATAAGATTAGTTTTTCTCCAAACTTTCATGCAAGGCAGATCATGACCATCATTTGTGACTATGTCACTCTGTCAAGGCCTCTGCTGCTTCTGATAAGTCATGGAGGCTTGAAGGACAGTGATGAAGAACAGGAAAAATGTGAGTCCCTGAATGTTTAGCTGACACTGCTGCTTCAGAGCATCAGATCAGCCTGAGAAAGAATTGAAGGTAATTGGATTCAATAAAATTGTGCTGTAGTCGATCATTCTGTACTTTTAGAAAGTTGAAGCTTCGGCTCGCAGGTGCGCGCGCACACACACACACACACACACACACACACACACACACACACACACACACACACACACACACACACACACACACACACACACACACATGTGGACACACATTCCCCGCTTGCACCCGTCATGTCAAACAAAGTGAGATGGCCTAGATAGGTAGACGGGGAGACAAGCAGGGTGTTAGAGGGAGCAGAAAGGAGTGGGGATCTGAGGCCAGATTCATTTCCACCTCCAGTGGAGGGAGACCACCTATTTAGCCTGTCTTTGAGAGGCCAGGCCACAGGGACGATAACAGATCACGGCCAATCAGCCACCGGAGCTCAGATCTAACTGATGGCCTTGAGAAAAGAACTCATGACTGCATTTCCCGAACTTACGACTTCAATTTCCATATCATTAAGCCTGTCTGCGGTGCTAGTTTCCATAAATCCACAGCAATACATAACAAATAATGGCTGTCACAAATGCGGCAGTGTCAGTGCTTGTGTTGTTCATCAGTTTATGTCCAAAACTGTAGCTCGCTCATTTTGTCTGTCATATCACCAGCATATAACCTTGTTAAGGGACATGGGGGAATATTTTGATGTGTTGCTGGAACACAGTGAAAAATCTTATTCTGTTGTTTAGCAAGTGAAAGAGTGAAGGGGGAGCCCCGATCGCCTGTCTTCCCACCTCATTACCCACACCTGGATAGGACTGTGGGGGATCCTAATTTAAGTCACTCGTTAGCAAAGTCCTAATGCATTCTGACAGCAACAAGAAAAAGGGATGGAGGGAAGGTGAAGAAGGATCAGGGGAGAAAGAGGGCGAGGAAGGCAGCGAATTGTTTTGACAGAGACAACCGCAAGACACAAAACTAGAAGAAGGGGAGGCGCCTGTGCGTAACGAGAATTATTCTTATTTCTTGCTTTGATTTCCATAAAATGAGCATCATCTTAAATCATCCGAGCTCTCCGCTGTTGGCCTTGTATGCATAAACCATTAGATTCCCTTGCTAATGCACGTAAAGTAATGAACACAATATCGTTCTCCTCCGCTGTATGCCGCAGCGCAACAGGAAATCAAATAAAACCCTGTTTACCAAATAAATTCTTCTGTGTCTGTTAGGTCTGCCTCCGGTTGATTGTATGTTTTGCAGCAGACACAGCTGCACGGTAGCTGCAAACAGTAACAACACATCAGCATGCTGGGTGATGGATCGGAAGAAATTATCAAGGGAGCAGGGGTAAATTTGACTTCTGAGAGTGAAGCGTGGGGAATTTGCACCTCCAAATGGGTTTGGAACAGGGATGGAAAGATTTTCTGTGAAAGCAAATCCCTTTGTCTGCCTGCTATTTGGAAGGATATATCCTCCATTACCTTACAAGTCCAATGTTCACATCTAGCACAAATCCTATTTTGCAGTCCCCAGTGAAACGTTTTACAAGATTTCCATATTAGGCCAGTTATATCCTCACATTCAGTAATTGAAAGTCAATGATGTCTCTTCCACAAGAGTGCTGGTAAAAGGAGAAAAGAGAGAAATTCATTTGATGGGAAAAAGGGGTTTGTAGGTCTTTATTAAGTGGGGCAGAATTAAGAAAAAATATACTAAAATGTTCTGAAGCAGGCTGAGAACCCTGAAATTGATATTTATGTATCTATGATCAGGCACTAGTCCTTTCTAAACCTTTGCATTTCTGTGGCAATTCCTGTCATTGCTTTTATTATTGCTGGAGCAGAGATAAAACGGTCAAGGCTCAATTCAGGACTCCTGGATGCCTCTTATTTCTGCTCATAATCAAACAAAATTTCTTGTTATTAAGAATCTGATGTTTGAGTTTGAGTGAGAGCAAAAACAGCCACAAACCCCTCTAAAACCCGAGACAACGAACGGAAAAAGAGAGAAGGTCGGAGAAGCAGGAGACCAGCAGGTTCATCTGGATAGACATGAGAAAATGCTCCATTCCCACTCATTAGTCTTCACCTTGTGTGTAATTCTGGCTCGGCTGCCTGTCGAAGCAGCGCAGTGGGAGACGGAGAGAAAGGCGGGATGGGAAAAAGCAAAGAGAAAAGAAGAGTTGGTGACAATATTCTTGGTGATGGCAAGGAAAAAAAAAAAGGAGCTGGAAGATGTGAAAAGAAAAACAGGGAATGATTAGAAAGAGTCCGAATGAATGTGAAGCAGCTTCACTCTGATCTGTGTTGGAGTGACAGTGAGACATGTTATTGCTGATAGCAGAAAAGTTATGCCATGGCTTCCTAAAGTGCAAACTCATTAATATCATTAAAATATTTTTTCTTTGATTTTCACATCTTTGGGAGCTGTGCTGCAGTGGTTAGCACCGTCACCTCAAAGCAAGAGGGTTTGCCTTCTGTAGCCCTGCGAAATCAAGCGTGACCTTCTGTGTGAGCAGGAGCAGGACTTCAACTCTGGACCCTCGTCTATCATTAATTTAACACAGTTAAAATAGTTTTGTAGCTTTAATTTACATGAGATCTTGTGTATTTTTGTTGATATTTTATGTTAAATAATAAGTATGTACATGTGTAAAAACAACTAAATTATCTAATATTTCTATCTACCATCTACTGTTAATTTTTGATCATATCAACTGTAATATCTGTTTTTATGTCTAGCTTTATATTTATAAATCTTTACTTTGCCACATATAAATTTAATGGTGTTACCGTCCTAATATACCGTTACAGATCATTTCAAGTAGAAGTTGACAAATAAACCACAACAGAAAACCGCTGCCCCTCAATCAACATGATCACAAAACATGAAATTATGTACAAATTGTTATACAAATGAAGGTGTTCAGTCTCAAATGTTTTTTAGGAGCGATTAAACCAACAGTACCCTAAACTTGTGGTGTCTGTATGTGACTCCTGTACCAGAGTAGTGTGAATGTCCAGAGAGGTTAGGTTCAGTGATAACTCTACATTATATTTTTAATTATTAAAAACAAGTAATGTGTGTGTTGTGGCTGTGTGGCTCTGTAAAGCACTTAGTGACATGTCTGTGAAAAGTGTTATATAGTTAAATTGTACTTACTTAATTGCCCATACTACTTTTAGGGTAACTACCCGCCATACAAACCACCCCTGTTGAAACTGGTAGTGTACAATAATAATATAACTGAGCAGGCGCCAGCGTTTGACTGTTTTGGATTTGTAACGGGGAGGAAGAGGAGGGGTGGGAAAAAGTGCTGTTATAGTAAAGTCAGTGAAGAGGTGTATGATGTTTGATGGGTCTCTTGAACAGTTGGTTGAACAGTGTGTGCATCTATGGTGTGAATTTGAACATCCCAGGTGAAGGAGTCATCACATTTACAAGATTTTCAGAAAACTTGACCTCTGACCTTTAGCTTGAGGCCAAAGTCGCAGAGATTGGAACATTTTTAGTAGCTGTATATGTGTCACATCGTTCGCTGACACCGAGGCTATCACAATAGCTCAACTTTTTCTTTGAAACGGCTGAGCTGTGGGTATAAAGGATCCCTGTAAAGTCTCACAATGAGTTGACCCCCGATGATGATGTAAACATGACACCTGAAAGCATCGTCAGTTTTGAAGTGAGACCTGCAACCTGCTACACAACATGCATCCTGGCAATGCGCCTCATTTTTAGAGTTTCCACAGAAACACCATAGCTTTTATTAATGTTTCATGTATTTAAAAATAACAGTATTTTTTTTTTTTTACAGTGTAGCTAAAAGTAGCTCCTTTCAATCTGTCATTAAAAACATGAGAAACGGCCGCAGCAGATTGCATATTGTAGCCTCCCCGCGACGCCCACATGCACGATAATTCTAAAACTTTTTAATAAACTTCAAAATGAACTCCAGAATATTTCGTAGTGCTGATATTTGTTTGGGTTGATTTCAGGTTACCACACAGAAATAACTACTCCTGCCCAGACTGCATGCATTCATACAGTTAGGATGAATATGAATATGCAATAAATATATATATAACTACACATTTAATAGTTGATTATGCCCTCACTGTACCCACCCAGTAATGCAGCCTCACCCATTACAAATATAACAGACAGGCACTGCTGAATAATTCTGTCCCTGATTGGATATAATATTGGGAAGCCTGGAAGAGCAAGATATCAGTTTTAATTTGGTTGGCTGATGGATTTGGAGGGATAAACAAATACACAGAGGTCTGAGAGACAGGCAGGGATGGAATTCCTGGTTACTTTTTTTATGGTTGGCTTTCTTTGTGTAGCATGACGTGAAGCTAGCCCAATGATTTTTTTTTTTTAAAGCTGAACTCACATTAAAGTATGGATAATTTTATACCTTGATGGGTGAGGGAAGTTAATGGGAAGAAAATATTCAGAAATGTGTGATTTTGTTTCATTTTGTATATTGAAATTTAGCTGCCTGTAGGGGATGAAAAGGGTCTATTAACTGGGCCTTATAGCTAAACCCTTTCTCCAAACTATTGCCAAATCAATGTTTAGCATGGATAAGTAGAGTCCATAACCTTTAGCTGTACATATGTGATATATTGTTGTTCATCTTAGGATGTATTTGCCTATTTTTTTTTTAATATGTCCCAGTACATAAACCTTTAGCATTGACAGAGGTTGTAGTTTCTTTTGAGATATACGGTGTATCTGAACTGTGAATCTAGTCCAAGAATAAAAATATGGACCTGAAAATAAACATAACAGGTTCTCTTTTAAATGAAGACTTACTGCTTCAGATCAGTTGACAGAGTTTATGGCAATTTTATGTAATGCCTCTAATTTGCATTTGCCCACTGTTCAGAAACATCTTTGAGGCCGATTTAAAGGAAGTGACATGAGCCATACTCTGCTTTGTCCTTGTCCAGCTGAGCTGACTATGTTTCCCAACTAGTTGACCTCTGCCGCTGCGTCGGAGGCACTTTCTGGCTATTAGACTAATTTGTTCTGGGCTCCTGCAGTCCTGCAAAAAGAGCAGTGAAAAGGTTTCAGACTACAGTGTTCCTTCACAGGAGGGTTGTAATTAGCACAGATTGAAACGCCGTGCCTACCCCTGTGCAGCGTGACAGATGCCTTGAATGATAAACACAGTGTGCAGCCATGCAAAATTGCATTTACAGATACATTTGGAAATCTGAATAAATATGAATTCATTGACGTCGGCATTCAAATTTACATACGGATATTACAGTTAGAGTTAGATCACTTAACCTTCATTTAACCTCTTGATGCGTTTTGTTTTAGTCCATCCAGCTGAGGTGCAATTTAAAAGGGGTCACGTGTTAACCTTCAGCTTGTGTAATAGTGTCCCTATCGCAATGAGAGGATGTGTAATACTGGCTGGCAGATTAAATCAGTTTAAATGTGAGTTTGAGTGGATGCGTGTGTGTGTCTTTGTGTTTGTAAATGTGCATGTGTGCACATGTGTGCGTGCGCCTTCCTGTAAGGCAGGTCAATGTCACAAGATCACCGGAAATAGCCTTCTTATCTATGTGCCGTTGCAGTTCCACTTGACACAAGGGACGGTTGTCAAATGAATCATAGTGTACAGGCCTCCGCCACAACAAATAACCCTATTACCTTTGTGGGAGGATTGAGAGATGACTCCTGTGGACTCTTCCCGATTAATAATTAAAAACACTGATGCTGTTGTCACTTTTCATAAATCAAATTTAACAGTATGGTGATGGAGGGTATGTGGGCAGGTGTCAGCATGCATTAGCATGTTTGCGTGCGCATGCTGAGCGCGGTAAACTGCACAGGCGATGACTTACAGCACGACCTTAGCTGTTTGATGACGGGCTGCTACATTGTTTGCTATGAGTTTCTGATAATTAATGGCACTGCCAGAGTCGTGATAATGCCACGATTTTCTCACAGAGTAAAAAAAAACTAAACTAGTGCTACTCTTAATGAATATGCAAGCGTAAAAACGAATCAATGGACAAAACATAATTTAATTGTTTTTTATGATAATGTTGCAGAGAAGTGAGAGCTGTGTTTACCTGCAAAATGAAACTCTAATAGAAAAAAAGGCAAGATATTTATAGAAAACAATTTTCTTCCCAGTCTATAAACAGCTCAGTGAATGAATAGCTCCTGTGTCTGTGTGTGTGTGTGTCTAAAAGAGCCATACAAAACCATCCTCAAAGCGCTCAGCGTTATCATGAAGGACAGAAGGTAACGTCCTGTCACACTGACAACTGTGTGTCTTTGAGGCTCCATCCATGTGAGGGACTTTGTGTGCATCTGCGTGCCACGTTTCACGAGTGAGTGTTAACGTGGGCGTGCTTGTGCGCAGCCCCGTCCAGCCTCTGCGCGGGAGCCCGTGGGGCAGCTGTGATAAATTGTTGACAGCCTGCAGTAATTACTGATCTGTGCTCCGATAGCTTTATCCACCAAGTCTGAGGAGCAGATAGTTTTCAAGCTACCAGGTCGTCATGTGTAATGAAGAGATTGCCTCATTTGATCTCACATGGAAAAAGAAAAAAAAAAAAAAAAATTCTAACGAAACGGATTAAAATTAGACCCTGTTCATTCATGGAGAGCATTTCTCGTTTGCGAGACTTTCCTCGGCTCTGGCTTTTAACTTTGCTTTGCAGTTTCTCTTCTCCTGTGAGTCACTTTCCTTTGACAGAGTTATAATGTTGCAGAGATGAAAATAGATGAAAAATAATGAATTCACTGTGCGCATTCTCACACGAGGCTCTGCAGCTACAGTGAGCCTGATGACATTTAGATAGTATTTGTGTTTCTCTGTGGGTGACCCATGTCAAAAAAGCAAATCTTCCCTTTTCATCTCACTGAATCTCTAATTAGAGTGCAGTGAATCATGTTATTTCCTCCTATTGATATATTCTCACTGACTTCTTCACAAAATCACGCGGTTGCAGGAAATCAAGTAAATTGTGTCTAACTGATGTTTGGGATGCGATGGCTTTCATGTAGCATCTGTTTGTATTATCAGCCTGCATGCTCTTTTTTCCTTCTTTTTTTTCACCATGGCTATTTTGGCAGGGCGTCTTAGCTGCCATGCTAGCACCATAGCATAATGGGAAATGATCCTCCTCAAAGGCAAAAAGAAACATTCTGCATCAAACACTTTAATCAAGCTGTTGTACTGTGGTTCAGACATGAATGCGTTAATTGTGATAATTTCTTAGTGTGCATTCGCACTTCTTCCCTAATCTGTTGCTGTAATGCATGGTAATGCGAGGTGTGAGAGGCTCTGATTGCATCTATGTGGTTCAGAGCTCCAGAATTTTTTTTAACATGCCATTCATGACTGCGTCTCTAAATTTTCTTTTGGAACTTTATTTTTGTGTGTCATCATCCAAGGATAATTTTGGCTCAACTTTTTTAGCTGTGAGCTCAAACCAAAGTGAGGTAGGAAGCGGTGAAATGGGCTGCAACTGCCTTCTTGTCCGCTTTTTGGAAGGAAATTATATTTGTAAGAAAATCTGCAGGAAAAAAAATTAGGGATTGCTGCCATTTGATTGACTTTGTATTATTATTATTATTTTTGGGTGGTGGCTGACCCCAAAAAAAAAAATGCCTGTGAAAAAAATCCTTTGGGAGTTAGTATAATTAACTGAATTTAATCAGAGAAATGTTTCAAATTTTTGTCCTGTTCAAACAGTGAACACAACATTGAGTTACTGTGCGTTACTGTGCACTAAATGCATTGAAGACAATTTCTGATAATTTCTGATAATAAAAGTTGAACTCATAGCTGATTAAACTCAGGGTTAGTGGAATCAATTTGCCATTTAGCTATGAAATTATAATTAAAAATGTACACTAGCTGGTTTGTATTTTGTTTATAAGCCATTTGTGAACACTGCCTAGATGTTATTGCAAAGTAGTAAAGTATGTACCTTGAAGTAGTGACTCTCCTGTCTTCTGTCGGCTAAAAACAGGTAACTGAGGCTGCAACGTACACTGGTTCATCAAAATTGGACAATAGAAGGCTGGTAAAAACATTGCCTGGTCTGAACATTTGAATGGTACTGTCAGAATCTGGCATGCACATCATGAAAGCGTGGATTCATCCTGCCTTGTATCAGTGATCCAGACTGTTGGTGCTGGTGTATGGGGCATATTTTCTTGGTGCACTTTGGGTTCAGTACTAGCTGAGAATCTTTTAAACACCACAGCCTACCTGAGTATTGCTGCTGACCATGTCCATCCTTTTATGACCAGAGTGTACCCATCTTGTGATGGCTGCCTCCAGCAGGATAACACACCATGCCACAAAGCTCAAATCATCTCAAACTGGGCTTAAACATGACAGCGAGTTCACTGTACTCAAACGGCCTCCACAGTCACCGGATCTCAGTCCAACAGAGCACCTTTGGGAGATTCACATGATGGATGTGCAGCCTCTAAATCTGCAGCAGCTTTGTGAAGCTATCGCGTCAATATGGACCAAAATTTTTCTGGCGCCTTGTTGAATCCATGCCATGAAGAATTAAGGGAGTCCTAAAAGATGCCTGGTTTGCTCACTGATGCCTCTGTTCTGTTCTGGGGGGCTTACTAACACTCCCCACATCTCTAGCTTTCCACCTATGCACAAGCAAGGCCAGGGAAGTCCCAGCACAGTGTCACACCATCAGAAATAAATGACTGTGGATGCTCTTTAAATATAGTGGCCCTAATAGAATCGTATTAGCAGGAGTTTTCTTTAACTTCATCTCCCAGCATTTCATTATTTGCACCTGCTGTAGTGGCACCAGAAAAAAAGGGTGCTTCCAGGGTGCAGAAATCACAGTGAGTCATCTCGACTCACCGTCACATCTGATAATTATTATCATGAATACACCAGTAAAAAACATTTCAACATCGTGAACAGCGGGGAGATTTCAGATAAGGATGTTTTTCAAATTAATTTGGTTTTGATCAAACACAGTGTCTTCCTTTTCTAAATCAGTTGTCTTTTAATCCATCATTCATGCCTTTATCAAAACAATTTCAGCTTTAAGAGCACATTTATCAGCTCACTTTTAATTTCATCAGTTGTTTTTTTTGTTCTTCTGCTATTTTTTTTCTTTGCCAACAAATCTGTCCTCTGCCACGAGTTTCCATCTTCACTGAGGAAACGGATGGGCCTCAAGTCACCTGTTAATCCTGCTGTTCACAGTGGAAACACATGGCAACACAATATAACACAATAGTATCAGCACAATCAGATTCAAAAAGGTATCTGTTTTGCTCTCACACAGATATCACAATGATACATTATGTGACAGCGAAATCGTATAGAATACAATTTCTAAACAGTCAAAGATGCTTGGCAGGAATATTCGTTTCCTTCTGCTGTGAAACTGTTGTGCACTTCACTCACCGCATTTGAGTTACTTTTGAATCAATTCTTTGCTTGTTTCAAATGCAGTCGAGGTTGAGAAACTCTGACCGGATCGATTGTTTCACTGTAACAATTAACATCAGGTCATGTATTGATTAACTGGCCATCACGCTGCAGCAGCCTGGTTAAAAAAACTATACTCTCAACTAGAAATGTGAACAAGTTTAGCAGTTTTTAGATTCTTGTGGGCTTAAGGTGAACTAATGCTCACGAATCCCCCCCCCCCCCCCGAGGACTCCAAATGAAACAAAAACAACCTCAGTTATGTGTGTCCAACCAACTTTGAGTTATGGTTTGTAACCTTTCCACCTTACAGAACTCTGTTTCCCAAGGCCACGAAAGGTCAGTGTTGTATCTCACCTCCACTTGACACCGTGACTCCACAACTATTACTCCACAGCCACTGCAAAACCCTCTCACTGCTGAAGCACAACAGACGTGAACTTAAACAGAGCTTTCAAAACGTCCTCTTAGGTGAATGTCACATGCGCCCAGTTGAGGGAACACTCCTGTGATGTTGTGGGCGGAAAAACAAACTTCTAAAGAAGGTGAGATTAGAGAACGTCTTTGCTGTTTTAAAGTAAAACAGTAGTTTGGACAGGGCCGTTCTTTTCTCCTGCAGATGGAACTGGCTCTGCACAAAACTAAGTTTTCTATTCCTCCCTCATCATCTGCAGTTTTAATCCAAACAGGATCTTTTATCCTCTGTGCATCTGCTATCATTGGCTTTGCCTTTGGGATGATGATTGCATCAAATAAACAATTAGGAACATGCACAAAATCCAATTCAGCTATCACTGGGCCAGAGGTGGGTAGACTATCGCAGGATAAGCAGTTAGGAAAATGGATGGATGGATATTAAGAACTGAAAGATTAGTCAGTCATCGTTGACAAATTATCTGCAACTATTTTAATAATATGTTAGGGGTTTCAGTTATTTATAAGGGAACAAAAGGGAAAAAAAGTCAAACTTCAAAGACCTTCAGAAAGTCTGAAGAACTGCTGTTCAAGACCACTTAAAATTCTTTTATAGAATAGATGAAGTTTGGCTCAGGACTTTTGCACAGTACTGTATGACAGAAAATTTGCACACTATCATTAGAAAATACAAACCGCTAGTTAATAATATTGAACGCACTGGATAGTGTTAAGTGACATGTTTTTCCAGTTCATTTGTGTTTGTTTTCTTTTCTAATTCAGAGTTTTCAGTATACAATAATACTAACAAGCTATCGGCTTAATCTTCCACTTCAACAGATTCTTATTGCCATGGTTTTCATTAATCTATGCTGCCTGCATATAGGGATAATCGGTGTAAACAAATTAACACAGGCCCACAGGTTAAAATGTTATTTAAATGAAATGTTTCATTTACTTCCTGGAGCAAGCTTCTCATTGCCCTCACTTTCTCTAATTAGTGGCATTGCTTGATTACACTGCTTTTATTGATTTAAAAAAAAAAAAACATTTAGTGTTTATATAAAGTGGATTGACCTACAGCTATGACCATCAGAGGACGAGCTGAATGTTAATCTATTATCAATATGCACCCTGGAGCATTGTTGTAGACAGATAAAGTTTAACTGAGGTCTACAGTTTTATTAATTTGCATCTTTTCTTTCCCTTTCAGACATGCAGTTTCCTGCATTCAGGCAATTTTCAATATATATATTTTTTATTACAATGTAACCAACAAAAACTGGCAAATCAACATTTAGGGTCAACAGTTTAAAGCATCCTTGGAAAATAGGAGTTTCCAGAGGTCCAGCTTTCTTTGAGCTCGTGACTACTGGGATTTCCTGGATGGATATCTGGATGGTGATTATTAGCACAGCCATGCAAGAAGGAGGAGACCGTGTTGTCACTCACTTCTCTTGTGACTGTCAGGCTTCATACTGAAATGACACACAGAGCGCGGGGATTTTAACACTTAAAGCGTATCCTGTATCTTTCTGATGCTACAGCAGCAGTGAAGTGAGCCGTGTTATGGCCGCTAATTAAACGTGATGTTTTAATCAGCCTAACAAGCTGCAGTCAGTCATTCCAACAGGTTCCTAATGAACCAACAAGTGTTTGTAGTGAAAAGAAATCTCACACTGTGTGGGAACTGTCTCTGAGTCCTGTGAATGGGGAAAGGAGCGGGTCTACTTTCTGAGAAATTTGCAGAATGCTCTAAAAAAAAAAAAAAAAAAAAGATAGACCAAGATGATACTGTAATAAAAAAAAAGGACATTTTCTACCTTGTGGTTTTATATTTTACATATAAAGATATCATCATCATCATCATGTTGTTCTGTTAGGTATTTATGTGAATTTTTTTCATGAAATTCATAAAATTATGGTAAATGGACTGCTTCTTGTATAGTGCTTTTCTATTCTACCTGAGCACTCAAAGTCTCACTTTACACAACTTGTCTCATTCACCCGTTCACACACATTCACTCTCTGACGGATGCATCGGAAGCAGCTCGGAGTTCAGTGTCTTGCCCACGGATACTTTGGTGTGCAGGTAGGAATCGAACCACCAACCTTCCAATTGGCAGATGACCTGAGCCAGACGCACCCCAGGCCACATGTGATATCACAATGTCCTTAAAGTTTGACCTTTTGACCTCCAGATTCCGACGATTTCATCCTTCTTCCAGCCAAAATTCCCCGAAGACGCATCAACACACGGACGATGTAATGCTGACCACAGGTGGCTGCGGCTTGGAGCCGTAGTAAACCATGAGAGCCCGGTTGTTGGCCGGTAAGTGTCTCGAGGATTATGCAGACCAGCAGGAGAATCACCAACATGATTCAACATAATTACTGCAGATGTCATAGAGAATGTCCTTCGCTTTAGGAAAGCCTATTTAAATAAATCCCATTATCAATATGCTGAGGCAGTTTTTAACATCACAGGGAAAAAAAGATGAAGGGGCGAAAAAGAGAGTGAAGAAAACGAGCGAATGAAAACGAGGAGACGGACGGATGAGGAGAGGGAGTGAGATGTAAAACAGCGTCTAACGGAGATGAGAAACAAAGAAAGAAGGGTAGATGAGGGTGAGGAGATATGATAATAGATTCAGTACAGAGCCAAACCAATTTTCGTTCTTAACCTCATCTGGACCAGCTGATGATTAAGAACACAGCTGGGGTCACCTTCCCGCAGCCCTCCTTTCTCCATCCTAAATTAGAGACACTTATGGATTCATGACATGCACAGAGTGGATAGTGTCATTCTAAATTTTATACCAATATAAAAAACAGGGCACTTACAGTTAATAAGTCAGGCTTGCCAAGATGGGAAACGTATGAGAGTGTGATAAGGAAGTGGAAATATCTGTTTCTGTGCCACATGTGAAAGGTCAGAGATCAAAGACACATAGTTAGAATCTGAAGATCGAAGTTATATTTAGGAAGGGTTAAAGGTCGCTTGCATGCATATTTTAAGGGGCCATTCCAGTCAATAATCTGACATGTTTTAAAGAGTTTGTCAAAGTAGAGTTGGAAGATTGGTTCAAAGTGCTTTGAGATTCAAGTCTCGCAGGAATCTTCGTGCCTCCGAGCAGAAACTTTGGGTTAACAAGAATGAACGGGTGCAGTGACTTTAACTTCAGTGGTCCTGTAGAGTCATTGTTAAAACGTGCTTAAAAAGTTTAACCCCCGCCCCCCCCGGCAGATTTACTTCATCTTCACTTTACAGCTCAATCGTAGGTGCCAAAAACATCAGTTCCTCTGATTCACGCTTCAGAGCACCTCTACAAATGCCACGCTTATTCACGTTATGGATGCAGTAAGCCAAGAAAATTAGGAAGGGAGTGCACCCACATGTTTGTTACGGTAATGAGCAGATACGCCTGTCAGCTTACAGTTAAACCTGAACTGGCTGTTTGGGGGGATGGGAATGAAATATCCATGTGCCATGTCTGTGCCTTATAATATTCCCATATGGAGTTTTATGTTGCAGTTAAATACTTTGGTACATAACCCTTCACCAATAGCCAGCAGTACAATATCACATAATTGCCTCTTTGTGTTTAAATTTGTTCTGAAGTCAGAGTTTCTGCAGGTGGTGCTGCCATTCTTTGTCTCGCCGATCACAAAAACCCTTTCATGTTCCTTCTTTCACTGCTTCAAACAATCATATTTTGCTGCTTTGAAACATGTGAGATTTCAGACATGTGTAGCTGAATTTGCAGCATCACTCAAAGACCTTGTTAGAACAGTGGAACAGCAGGATTTTGTTTCCCAACATTCAAAGCTAATCTGGTATTCAGCGAAATCTCTCACACAGCAGCGATCGACGCTGCAGTCTGGGCCGCTACAACTAACAGATCCATCCCTTCTTTCATCCACATCTTCGCTGACATGCTTTTTTTTTTTTCCTCCTCTGGGCTCATTTATCCCATTGGAGTGTAGCTTAGTGTAATTGACTCCAAGTGCAAAGTAGAGCTGAAATTGTTCACAGTAGCACTACAATTTCCAGTATTATAGCAGGCGAAAGCCCAGAAGTTAATTTCCGTTTTCTTTGTTTTTCCTTTTTTCATTTCCTTTACAGTACGTTTGGCTCCCTGATGTGAGCACTTCCTGACTCTGTGCAATTGTTGAGGGATGTTTTATAATGGTTGCTGTATAATGTTTCATCTTATAACCACTTAAGCCGTAGCCTAGTGCCAGTCTCAGTCTATCCCTCACACTAATAATAACTATCATTGTAAAGCCATTAGGGGGCATTGGCATTATCTTCAATTTTCTACTTTGGAGCACTAAAATAATCCTTCAAACATGTAACTGAAAAGTGAAAGCACATAGAAAAAAAAGCAGCATAATCAGTTTGGCACTGCTCCCTTACACAGAGGTAAACTCTTGTGCTGTAGACTGATTCATGTTGAAGATATTCCATATTACTTAATGGGTTTATCATTTAATCTGAGGACAAAAGTGGTGTTTGAAATAAGCAACTGTGATCTCTTGGATTCCTGATTACAAGTTTGGTGACTATAACCCCGGCAGTCATGTATCACATGGACACAAACCAGCTCCTGTTCTTATTTTTCTACAGCTGAAGGGCAAATCTAATGGAAATCAAACAGGATTTCCATTAGAAAACACCACGTTGCATCCTTTCCTCCAGCATCCAATTTCCTCGCTGTGGCTGTGTGGGCTAACAGGTTAATAGGTTCAGTGGTAACCCTGTGGTAAATTGGCTGCTCTGTAGTGGTTAAGGGAGTAATCAAAGGGGCTGATTGTGGACCGTTCACCTGTCCCGATCCCAGAGGTCACATCATCAAACCGGCCGCTCACACTGCTGCCGTTGCTGTCGGCCAGGCTAGCAGATGGCTAATTGAAAGGGCTGAGGCTTTCAGGAGGCAGATAGCAGAGGTGGAAAAAAAAAAGAGATGGAGGGACAAAAGAGAGCCAGAGGGAGGAATGAAGGAGTGATATTGGAATAAAGAGTGCAGAGCTTTACAGGAGGTCCTCAGCAAGCATTAAAAAAAATTTCACAATATCAGATGGGACCACATAGGTGAACTAAGTAACTGAAGTTTAATAACAAACTGTATATAAGAGATGGATGCAAAATTAAGCCAGTGTCCAAATCTGCATTAACACATTGGACCTAAACTCACACAAAAAACATGAAATATGAGCAGAAAAAGGTGAGATTTTTTTTCTTTTTGCTGTGAAAACCACAAACATGATTAACAAACTTTTTATAACTTAAAATAAAAATATGTTGCTGTTGTCCCAGCTTGTCTGAAAACCACCACCATCATCCCTGTCCCAAAGAAATCCTCATTCACCTGTTTCAGTGACTACCGTTCCGTTGCTGTCACCCCCGTCCTCATGATGTGCCAGTCATGCAACATCTTAAGACTGACCGGCAGACCACAAGCAGTTCAGGTCAGCAGCAACACATCCAGCACCATCATGCTGAGCACGGGGGATGTGTGCTGAGCCCCCTCCCCTTCACACTTTTTTTTTTTTTGCCCACAGTGGCAGTGGAGAGAGACAGGTAATGGGGGAAAGATACAGGGGAAGACACGTGGGCAAATTGGCGACAGGCCGGGACTCGAACCCGCACTGCCCGCACCGCAACGCAGCATACGTATGTGGTCCCCAGCTTCACCACTAAGCCACCTGGGTGCCTCCCTTCACACTTTTGACCCATGACTGCACGCTGCACAGCTCCAATGTCTGCATCAAATTTGCGGATGACACGACTGTGGTGGGTCTCATCAACAACAATGACGAGACAAACTACAGGAGCAAAGTGAGCCACCTGGCCTTGTGGTGCAGCCACAAAAATCTTTCTCTAAACATGGAGAACACAAAAGAGATTGTTGTGTACTTCACAAGAGCGCACCCCCAGCATTCCCCTCTTACCAGCAACGGTACTGCTGTGGAGAGGGTGAGCACCACCAAGTTCCTGGGTGTGCATGTCACAGAGAACCTCTCCTGGACCCTCAACACCACTTCTGTGGCCAAGAAGGCTCACCAGCACCTCTACTTTCTCCACAAGCTGCGAAGAGCCAGAGCCCCAGCCCCCATCATGTGCACATTCTTCAAGGGCACGATTGAGACCATCCTGACCAGCTGCATCACAGTGTGGTGCGGCGCCTGCACAGCACCTTGCCACAAGACCCTCCAGCGCAACGTGAGAGCAGCTGAGAAGATCGTGCTTCTGGTTTGTGCAAGTATTCTCTCATAAAGCAAAAAATGAAATGTGGGAAGAAGCACTGAGAGGGAGTAAAATTGGGGAAAGCTAAAAGAAAAGTGTAGCCAGTAAGAGTTGAATAGAAATGAAGAGATGGAGGGTTTACACAAGTAAAGCATGAGAGGCAGTAAAACAGGAAAACTTTTAAATATTATGTACAGAAGAAATGAGGCAGGCCACAGGGCCATTCAGTCAACATGACCTCTGTCAACCTTTTGCAACAGGCCAGCAAAACCCTGTTTGAACAACCACTGCTTTCCTAGCACCAAACATGACCTCTGGACTGTGGCTCTGAATATTTATAGAGACAACATGCAGAGGAAGAAGCTCCACTGCGCATTATCCCAGTAAGAAATTCATGCTGCTATTGTCTCTCATTGCAAATGCTTTGCAAAGCATTTTTGACCTAATAAAAAAATAATAATGTACTATATGTTTTTTTTGCCCAGCAAGAGGTCCATTTCAGCCCGTGCTGTGGCCAGCTAGCCTCGTGCTGATTATCATAGTGGCGCTGAGCTTTTAACCTTGAATGTCCAGTGGTATCTGCAGTAAAAGTTAATGTAAACAGTGAATGACTTTGGTTTGAAGGACAAAAAGTTTGGAAGTGATTTGAACTGAGCTATATAGCATATGCTCTGTCAGATGGGTTTGGGGTTTTATTTATGACATTTGATGGGTGATTGCGGAATGTGTTAATCACTTGCAAAAATAAAACCATCAATAATGGCTGTTCCTTGCATCCCAATTTTCCTGTCACTTGATGTGATTGTGTTGTGATTGACTTTCTGGCTCACGCAGGCAAACAGCTATTGAGAGTGGCAGGCGAGAGAGGAGAGACAGGTGTTCGCAAGCAAGCAACTAGTCAAATATTCAGGCATTTTGGGAGTCAAGCAGTCAAGCTGTCAGACAGGTCACAGAGATCTGCCTTCAGGCAGAAATTCAATTTTTGCACAGAGAGATGAACGTTTAGGAAATTCGATATTGATGCAGTCAGACTAGACACAATCAGGGGCTCAGACAGGTGGTCAGCCAATTCAACAGTTAGGCAGACCGTGCCGTCAGAGAGACAGACAGGCAGTTTGATCAGTTTGACCAACAGCATTCGGTCCGCACTGTTATATTCCAACAAACTCAGAGAGCACAGCAGAACAGGCGCTCTTCACTGACCGGAAACAGCGGATGAGCCGAAGGGCCCACTGAAAATGAATGGCTCATTTAACAACAGGTTTCTCTTCCTGGTAAGGATGGAGGTAGGATAACTAATCTGACTGCTGTGAAAGCTGGAGGATAGACCGGCGGTGAGGTTAGGGCCACAGAATCTGCTAGTGCAATTTCAGTTAGTGCTCAGTAGATGTTACAGTGAAAACCTCAAGTTGTGGGGAGTAATCATGAAACACTTTGAGGTGTGTTTTGCAGTTTGGGTGATCACAATGCAAAAACAGAGGCAGGGCAGTTTGGTTAAATTGGCTGGAATGATGCAGTTTCAGCCTCATTAGCCAATCGCTGCCCATTAATTCTTTTAGAATCTGTGTTGTGACGCAAGGTTTCTGGTGTGGACATTATCCCTGACCTTACTGTCGACAACATTAATGATCAGGCTTTCATAAAATACATTCAGATTCCTTAATGAAATAAGATTAGAAGGAAATAGAAGCAGGAGATCTCAGGCTGCTGTGGGTGGGTGGGTGGGGGGTGTGTGTGTGTTCAGATGTTGTCTCCTCTCTGATGGAAGTGCATCGTTTACTTTTTGGCTGACAGGTTACTCATCTCAAAGCTCGTCTCCACGCTGAGACAGCAGAGAATTTAGCATCCATAAAATGAATAAAGATTGCAACCACACTTTGTGGTACAGAAAGTTGTAACATTTGTAATATTTGCACAGTTGTTATATTTGCACCCAGCTGTGCCAGCTGTACCGCCAGCTGTAACTGCTGCAGAGCGGAGTTAACTAGAAAAGTGACAAAATTAATGTTAGTCTGCATATCCTATTTACACTAGTGAGTGAAATGGGCTATACTGTAGAACTGTAAATCACACTTTACAGCATCATCATAAATGCATTCATACGGGGTCACAAGATGCCGCCTTATTCATTTTCATGGTGGCGCGTACACTCACAAATTTCCACGTTTTTTTTCAACGATTTGTGGTGATGTTCTGCGCCCTATAGACCACTTCAGCTTGCTTATGAGATACATAACCAAGTTCTCTGCCTTGGCTTCACACATGCATGAATGGGCTTAAACAGTCAATAATCTTACATCTTGCGTAGAAATGGGACCATTTCTGATAATGAAGAGAAAAGACTGACACAAAAGCTTTGTCAGTCTCGGAAAACGTGCTTCACGGTTTCAGCGCTCCTCATAACTTCTGCATTAGTGTAATGTTTAGTATAATTTTAAAAATAGCTTTGGAGAACTCTGAGTACTGAGTAGCTGTACAATTTGGCTCACTCCTGTCCAAATTTGTGCAGCGATTCTCAGTAAATTAGCACAGTTCACTTATCATCCCTAGTATAGTCGTTTTCTAGATTCTGCTTCATTCTGCCATTTGGACCTACTTTTAAATAAATTAAAAACCCAGTTTCAGTCCCTTTAAATTCTCTTCACATACCTCCTTCTGTCAGGTTGTTTGTTAAGGTATTTTGCCTGCTCGGAGCTGCTAAATGATTAAGAGAGATTTATTCCAACTCCTGCTCAGGTCAAAAGCCTTGTTTTGCTTCCGGGTGCAGCTTAATAATGCTCATAATGAGGGCTGGCAGAGAATTAATATAAATTAAAATAGACCAAAGAGTGCATGCAAACTTGTCTTCATTAATAGGTAAGTGACAATATAATTTTTGTGGGGTACTATTGCCAAGAGGCTCATACAATGAGCTCTGTAGAGGCTGCCATCCTATGAGTTATTTCATTGTTTTTGGCTTAATTAGCTTTTGATAAAGCTTTATGAGGGGGTGTAGATGAAGGCAGAAAAGAAGAAGGGTAAAATAAAACTGCTTTATCAGGGTATTAGCCTCTGGGTGCTGTTCTCTTATTGTGGGGTCTGGGCTCTTCACATTGTGTATTAGGTTATATTAATTTGGAGAGTGGTATCTCTTGGAAACAAGGGAGGCCTCTCTTTGATGTGCTCTCCTCTGCGGTTTCTCCAGGACCATTTTTCATGTAGGTGCTCCACTCTGTATTGATTAGGCCTCATAAATAGTGAAAGAGTATAGGGGTGATGGAGAGGTCTGAAAGCTGCCCTAAATAGGTTAATGCTGGAGAGCGAGAGCTAGCAGGGAGGAGAGGAGCAATGAGAGTCTCATCTCAGAGTGGCTCAGTAAAGGCACTGCTGAGACCATGTATAATCCCTTTATGAAATTAACTAAATGTGCAGGGAGCTCCTGATCTACCTTTGTCTCATCCCAATGAAGATGTGTACTGTGTGCACACTGCTACTGCTGAAACTCCACCAAGAATTAATGCCTCAATTTTGCTCCAGATTGGATTTTTTTTCTTTTTTTTTTTTTTACCAATACAAAAAGATAGGTGGCATTAAAGTTTAAATTTAAATGTACACACAGTTATAGACTGTATATAAAAGATGGCTATAGTGTTTGTCCCCTTTGATTTGTTGAATTTAGCACCATGGCTGTTCCCATCTTGTTTTTGGAGTTACACGTGCATATATTTGAGACTAGTATTCTAAGTCATCATTTAATGCAAGCTAACTTGGTTAGCAAGCTGTGTAATGAGTGCATTGATGGTGATATCTGCTAATTACTGCTCAACTGATCTGTAAAATACAATAAATTCACTCATCAAAACTGGAACACAGACTTTTGGCAGTCTGTTGTCACAATGAACCACATGCAAACCATATCGTTTGTCAGACATTTAAAATAGTGCAAAATGCACCAGCACAAACGTAAAGTTGGGAATTTTTTTTTCTTTTGCGTTTTTGGCCACAGCGGCTTTTGTTAGCAGTGGAGAGAGACAGGAAATGGGGGAAAGATACAGGGGGAAGACACGCAGGCAAATTGGCGACAGGCCGGCATGCGAACCCGCACCGCCTGCACCACAACACGGCATATGCATGTGGTCGCCGGCTTCACCACTAAGCCACCCAGGCGCCCTAAAGTTGGGAATTTTAACATGAGGGTAGTCTCAAGTTGGCATTTGAAGAACTGCAGTTTTTGGCATATGGAGCCTAAGCGTAAGGCTGCATCCAAAGTCACTTTCTCACTCATTAATGATGCCCTTAAATATTTACTCTGTGAATTTATCTTTACTGTGCACTGTAGTGCAGTGAAAATTGAGATTAATGACACAGTTTATAGTCCCTCATCTATAAAATGTGACACCTTACATTTTTCAGCAGACTACAGCAGACATGCATGGAAAACAAAGCGCAAAAAATATAATGTAATATACGCTCAAGAGGGCATAATTTCAGATATCAGAGATCAGACTGTGATTTTTGCTTTACCATATACAGTGTTATAGCTGGACTCTCTTTTAGGCTGGGTTCTGCTCGTGCTTTTCTTCACAGAGTAAACCGAGTAAAGTGAAGGGAAAACATCAGTGGTTCACTTCAGTAAAAGCTTAAATTTGTGGTGGTTTTTTTCTGTTACTGCACACCCTTTTATCAGCATTGTAGTGTTTCAATACGGTGTAATATAGAGTAGGTTACACCCTGGAATAGACGCGTTCCTTTCTGTAATTCAGATCAGTCAGATAGAAACAGCAGTTTGGAACTGAGCCGTGAATAAAGCCTCAAATCCACATACACTAACACAGTCACTCATGCATACCTTCTGTTTTTTTCCCCCCTCTTGTTTATGCCATATCTGCTAAACTGAATATATGCTTACATCGGTGTCTTCTGATTTCACAGATACAGACGTATCTGTGTCAGTTCTTTTAGATTAAAAGTACCTCGCTCCATTTCCTGTTATCACACTAGACTGCGCGGCTGTCACTGCTACATTAGTGTGGAGAGGACAGAAAGATGAATGTGTGTGTTACAGCGCTCCTAACAGTGTACAGTATATTACGATGTGTGTTCTGTGTGTGTGCATTTCCTCTAGGTTTGTAGTGAATTTCATGTGTGTGTGTGTGTGTGTGTGTGTGTGTGTGTGTGCGTGTGTGGGCACGTGCACACACATGTCCTCCACCTCATCATGTGCATGGATGTAGGGTAATGGTGTAGCAGGGAGCCACAGTCATCTGTCTTTGTTCAATGCTGATGTCCTGTTATATATCAGAGGCAAAGATGAATGCAGTTAATAGACTGTGACGCAGCCATTAACTACAGCTGTAATAGAAGTGTAATGGAATCAAACAGCCATTGCTCCCCTCAGCATAGGCAGGCACAGGTAAATGTTTAAAGACCAGTAGGTGTTGAGGCAGCTGCGTCTTCCTCTCTCACTTTCTTTGTTATGTGTTTCTTTTTACCCCATCCACTCCTTCCTTTTTTCTCACACACACACATCCATATTTTACCCCCCCCCAATCTGCTCCACCCCTCCTCAGTACCTCTCCTCCCTTGGTGCTGCAGTCGTCCTTGAACCTCCATCAGTTTCTTCACCAACATCAAAGCCAGCAGATAAAAATGTCCAATTGTCCCTTTTCCTACTGATACTCGCTGCTGCCAGACAGATCCACTGATGTCTGCTTTTATCCTCTGTGTCTTGGGAATAAAATGTGACATTGTTCCCAGCACAGCCCCTTCCTCTGTAACCTCATTTGTAACTCTTTGTATATTCCTGTATGGAATTACCGTATTGATTGGTGAAATTGTCGTTTATGGCGGAGCTCTTGAGTTTCAGGAGATAATGGAAGTCGCCTTATCCACCAACCTGGACAGAAAATCTTTGGGAAATGGAGAGCAATCATACCCGCACAATGATCGCATCCCTTTATGGACAGCTTAAAATTCTGCAGGACTGCATGTGCATCAATATTGCTCTTAACTGCTATTTAAATCCTACTTTTACATTATTTTGACTGTGTTGTCTGTTTCTAGCTTTTCTGCAAATTTCACAAAAGTCTTTTTGAACCTAAAATATTACATGTAAAAAAACAAGCCATTTTCATCAAAGCCTAATTCAACCATACACTTTTTGTCACAGTGATCTTTCTGCAGTACACACAGCAAAGTAGAGATTTCACCACCGCCGTCAGTAGCAGCGATCTTTCTAGAGAGGCCCAGTCTGTCTGTCCCCAAATTTTATTTGCATTTTAGACATGGAGGGTTTTTGGGGGGGCAGTGTGGGCGAGCACTGACGTCCAGCAGTTGGTGCTTGTGGCACAACTGCCCCCTCAATTTTAACTGCACCCTATACACCTCATTCATTCACAACATAAACACATACACTTATAAGTTGGGCGGGGGGAGGGGGGGTGGGCCATCTCACACCCCGATTTCTTATGCCTCGCCCGGGGTCGGGTGGTTCCTTGGGGACCGGGCTGGCGGCATCTTGGGGTCACTGTTGGCCCTGGGGTGGTTTCCGCTCCCATCTTCAGAGAGTGGGTAGCTATGGATGAATGTGTGTCTTTGTATTTGTCACAGTCTTCGTGAGTATGGGTGGGCGAGTGAATATGGTGTATCTATGTTTATATGTGTGTGGGAGAGTGTGTTTGTGCATAAATGTGTACATGGGTGTGCTTGCCGGTGTGCGTGTGGTTGTATGTTTGGCTGGACCTGGGTCTGGGCCGGTGGCTTGCCTCCTGACCGCTCCTTGCTGGTTGCCTCTCCCCCCCTGCCCCCCTGGGGTGTGGGTACCTCCTGGTTCCTGGGTGGGGCCGGATGTTCTGATGTGGGTGGTGACCTGCTCCCCTGGGGGCTGCGTTGGCTTCTTCGGCGTGGGGGGGGGCCCTGTGGGGGCTCGGGCGGCCCTCGGGTGCCGGGGGCCCTGGGGCCCTGCTGCCGGCCGTGCGGGGGGCTGGCCGCTGGGGGGGGGGGCTGGCTTCTCGTTGCCTCGAATGCTCTGGTGCCCTTGCTCCTTGGCTGCTGGGACTCCATCTGAGACCTCCGTCCTCCGTCTGCTGGGAGGGGTGTACGGTTGTCTTTGGAATGAGTGGCCGTGGGTCTTCGTAGGTCTTGATGGGCTGCTGGTGGCCTGGGCTTCCTGGGATTCTCTTTGCCTGCCTCTGGGTTCTGATGGGCGGGGCTGCGGCTTTATGCCTTCATTGGTAAGTACATTTCATGACACAAACACATACACCCACATAATAACACAAAATGGTTGGTTTGTATAACTATTCTTCTTTTATTTTTATTTATTTATTTTATTTTATTTATTTTTTTTTTCCCCCACACAATCTTTAATTTTGCAGATATTGTCAATATCTTAAGTTTAACAAGTGGCTAACTATTTGGTTTACTTACTTGCACTCTTTCCTGTTTCTTTTTTCTATTTTCTCTCCTTTTTTTTCCCTTTCTTCTTCTTCCTCTTTCCCTTTCTCTTTTCTTTCTTTTCTCTTTTCTATTTCTTAAGCCTGTCATTTCTGGCACAATTTGATAAATAGCATGTTAAAAATAATTCAAATAAAATAAAGGATTACACAGTAACAAGAGGAGCCTATAGAGAACCTATAGAGCTCATCTTGAAATAGCAAATATGTTTGGCACAACAATGCATTCAGATCACAGTTCTGTTTGCAAGATCTGCCAGACATGACAGGCAAAAAAAAAAAAAAAAAAAAAAAAAGAGAGGCCCAGTTGAAACACATGATGCAACCTATGAAATCTGCTGTTACCTGTGGCACAGCCCCAAGTTATCTTGACTTTCTGGTTTTCTACATGTTGACATACATTACAGTGCAATATGCTTTGCATATTGACAGCGATAACAGGAGTTCAGGGCCTGTTACTTGTCATATCAGGCTGCTCCTCAACCTCCATGAAGTAAAAGGTACAAAGAGGTACACCTTTATCCTGTGCTATGTCAACAATTTTATGCTTGGAACATAGATGTAGCCTGGTTCTCAGCAGGCGTCTGTTCCAATTTCACATTGCATATTTGCTAACTTGCAGTCTTCTTAACTTTCTTTTGTTAGTTTTCTTTGCACATTACCACCACCAGCAGTTGGTCAGTGCAACAGCATGAGAATAGCAGCAGGTAGTATGTGTACGGTGGGTGTGTGTATCTTCATATGCAGCAAAGCAGGGTGCACACTGTAAAGAGATTTATCCATAGCACAAGTAAAGGTCAAGAAGTCTGCATGGGACCTTTAAGAAAATAAATTGTACCTTGTTTTCCCATAGAAGTTTATTAGGGAGAACATATGTGCTAAGGTAGTCTGTATGAGGAGAGAGAGCATCACAAAAGTAGCCCATGGGATGTTACTATTAAAAGCAGTCTTTTTAATATCTGGATTTTCTTCAGTTTTTTCCATCATTGGCATGTGACATTCAGAAGAGAAACCACACCCCCTCAATAGGAGACATGTGGAAAGTCCATTAATTAATATGTCTGACACCTGCAGTACCTGCAGTACTCTCGCTGACAACTGCAGTACTTTTCTCAAGTATCTGACTATAACCTTGCGTCCCTGTTGCTACATATTTGTTTGTTGGCCAATGTTTTGGCTCCATTGGGTGAACATACTGAGAATTGCGCTACAAAATTTTTTGCACTATTGATATGTAAAATAGGGCCTTGCCTTTGGAGGCATGCTCAGAATGAAAAGAGCCTTATCCTGATAATGTATGCATGTCATTGCTCATTTCTGGAAGAAATGTGTTTAAAAGTTAGATTTGTGCGACTTCTCCGGTGCCACTGGCCTTGAAGGGTGGTATTGGATGTCGGTGGCTCGTGAAGCAATTGATAAGATTTTTGCCTGGATGATGAGAAAATATTTAAAATGTTCTCAAGTGGCTACAGTGGTGAAATAAAAGCAGCGTATCAAACAAAATCTCTTCCCGCAACCACAACAAATCTTTGCACGCTGAAAGGTGCAGAGATGATTAAAGGCGAATAAGCGCCATGCCGTCCACCTGAGAACAATCACGCAGTGATGTATGAATTGTGTCTGCTTGCTGTTTGTCTGAGATGTGTAGCTGCGTCCTGATTAATCAGACTCACCTGTTTTTGGCCCCTACTGGGACTGGACAAACCAAGTAGAGAATGATTACCTGGTGTGATTAGAGCTGGTTGGCTGCAGTTATCCACCACGGGGCTCTGCACCTGTTTCTTCTGCTCTATAAACCAGCATTGTGACTTTCTGCTGCTCCTTTATTTTGCAAGTTTCAATAAAATTTTACTACGGTCTCCAAATTGTGCTCTATATGAAAGCAAAAAAAAGAGTATCTGATTGCAAGCAAGTCCAAAACATACATTGTAAATGAATGTTAGCGTCTCAGCAGGCAGAGCAGCTCCACTGAGTAGTAAATCAACCTCAACTTGTCCTTCCACCTACTACCCCCCCCCCATCAGTGTTACGAGTCATTGCTCTCAGGAGCACAATCCACCATTCTGGCTGCTTATGTGGCTGCCTGCTCAGGATTTAGTAGACTGGTAAATGTTGTCATCCATGGTACACAAGCACACACACACACACACACACACACACTCAAGGCCTCTGTTGTTTGTCGTGTCGAAAAGTCTTGTTAGTGAGACTGATGGAGAATTACCGCTTTGAAAATTGCAAACACGCTTCTGCGCGGGCCCGAACAAAACACACCAAAAAAACACATCAGAAATTAGTCGTGCTAGAAATGCCCCTGTGGCTGCTTCTTGCTGGTAAGCAGCACTGTAAGTTGCTGTGGAAGTTTTCACCATTGTTCACGAGAATTTGCAGGTGGCACAAAAACCTTCGGTGAACTGTCGGGAACTGATGCAAAATCTAAGTTGCCACTAGGCCTGTGGGGATGAGGTATAAAGATACAAATCAGGATAGTTGGGAACTACAAATGCTTCAGGTGTTACACTTTTTCCTAAATGTCAGGCTATATTTTATTTATAGTCTGGTAAAAAAAAAAAGGAAAGGTATTTGTTTTTACAGTTTGACTGTTTTTGGGGCGTCAGTAACCGTTGGTTCTGGTGTTCTTGGGTGAATGCCAGTTTAACTGCACAGTGGAAATTTATGCTTTCTAAAAGAATGATATCATTTACTGTAATTTTAACTGATTTTGTGCTAAGCTGTGATCATCAGGTGTTCCTTGAATTTTTGAGCAGTGTATTTATTGTTGCCTGTTTTTTTTTTTAAAGTATTATGTAGTTGTTGTTGTTGAAGCACTTGTGACTGCAGATAAACATGAAATTGTCTAAATCTATGGAAAGTCCACATCTCTGCTCTGTTCCCACTGGGTGTTGTGTTTGAGGCTAATCCAGGGATTCTTTGTACTGGGTGAGTCCTTCTTTTGATTGGAAACAACCAAGTGTGCACCATTGTAGAAGAAAATAGGGTCAACTACACACACACTAGTTTGCAGGTAAAAAATACAACCCAACAATATGGAGAAAAATGTAAAGTTTAAAACAACAGCATTCAACTCTGTGAGTCCATTCTACTCTCCAATCCATATATGCTTGAAATCACACTGTGAGAAGCCTCCTGATAAAATGTAATTGTTAGTACTGACATGTGCATACAAATCATACAAGAGAGGAGACATAATAAAGAGAGCAAGAAGCCAGCATGGACACACACACACACACACACACACACACACAGAAAGGAGCAGTGAAGCAGGCTCACCTTGCTGTGTACTCTGAGATGTAAATGTGCCGCTCACCCTGCCACTGCAAACCCTGCTGTGATCAAAGCGCTTTTAGAGACGCGACTGCTCTGCTCACTGTGAGAATCTGCACAGAAGAATATCACTGCAGGTGGAGACACGGGGCATTTTAATTACATTGTTTGTAGGCGCTCACACACGCACACGCATGCAAATTAATGTGTGTGTGTGTTTTGTGTGTTTGCAGTCAGTATGTGTCTGAGTGTGTGGATGTATGTGCATATGTTACCAGGTTCAAGTGTGACTCCAGGCTGCCAATGGTATCTCAAAGAAGCAGGTGGATCTCTTCGAAGGACCCCCCTCCCCAGCAGCTACCATACTCACAGGCTCTGCCGCCTGCTGTTTGCATTACAAACTTCCAGACCATAAAGCATATCATGCAGGTCTTTGTGTCAGCATTTTTAACAGTGTTTCAGACTCCTCAAAATGACGCCCTCCCCCCCCCGACACATTTTGTAGTCCACCTTTGCGAATTCATTTGAGCATGAAAGGTTCTGGGCCAGAGGTGGATATTAGCAACTTCATAAATGGTTTATGACAACGGCACAACAACAGTGTATGAAGCCCGTGACTCAGAGAGAGAGAGCGAGCGAGCGAGAGCTTGGCTACAAAATTCTGCGGCGTCTTGAAGATAGTCAAACAATTTTCAAGACCAGCAACTTTTGAGTCTATAAAAATTGATCTGTTTGTCATGAGACCAGACCCATTTGGGATTCCTCAAGCATGAAATCTTTGTGAAATGGGTGTATCAATCAGAAAACACACAGAGACATAGATTGAAAGATGATTGGGGGGAAAGATAGAAATGAGAAAGAAGGAGTGAGTGGAAGAGACAGAGACAGCGTGTGGGAGAGAGAAAAAAAAAGATAATTTTAATTTAGTCATTGTCTCAGCTTCCCTAAATCTTTTCATGATGAAAGAGACTCTTCCAGCGATCTCTCTCTCTCTCTCTCTCTCTCCCTCTCTCTGAGCAAAAAGCAGCAGAGTATTACTGCACCGTCACACCGGATATGAAAAGCCATCAGCTCCTGTTACGTGTCCCACTATATGATATCTTGCATCTTCTTTATGTGCCTAACAATGCAGAGCTGCTGTCGGGTGAATGCTGCATTAGCGTACAACATCTGTGTAAATAAACGCACTGCATCTTAAGCACGGAGTAAGCCGATTCTTTTCTGCTGTCGACGAGCTTCACATTCAGTCGGGTACAAAAGCGGCTCAACAAGCATCTTTCATGTTTCCAAAGCTGCCAGAAAAATTATTCAAGAGCAGCAGCACATTGTTGACTCTGGTTTTAAGAGCTTCTGAAGCAAGGTACACAAACGCTCCAATCATGGGCATTTTCAGTGTTTTCTTTTTTCATTTAATACTATTGAAGAAACAGCAAGCTTCTCAGCAACAGTGGAATTTGTTGCATGAGATGAAAACTGTCGCTAGCACATGTTTTCAGCTGTAGCGGTGGAGAGTAACTAATGCTAATTCTATGATTTCATTTCAAACTCGTGGCTTTGTTGTGAAATCTGTTGAAGCTGATGTTTTATAAAATTACATTTTATATTAAAAAGTACAAATGCATGGTAAAGAAGGGTCAATTCAGATGAAAACGCAGAATTCCAACATTAATCTTTGAGATTAATCTCAACTTTTTTGAGAATTTTAAGCCATTTTGCAAGGTTGGATTACCTCCATCATGCAAGAGCCAGCAGTGGATGACCTAATCAAATTATGTGTTGCAGGTTTTAATTAAGAAGTAATGAAAACTATTTCTCAAGACTACATACAATAGACATTTGCTGTGAACTGGATTTACTCAGGAGAAAAAAAACATGTGGGTACACAGTCGATCTGTGGGAGCCAGAATTCTGGCTGGGTTGTTGGGGATCAAATACTTATTTCACTCAGTAACATGAAAATCAATTTATAACTTCTATGTAATTTTTTTTCTGGATTTTGGTTGATATTCTGTCTTTCTTTATTAAAATGAAAGTACCATAAAAATCAGAGACTGTTCATTTCTTTGCAAGTAAGGAAACTTACAAATTCAGCAGGAGATCAAATAATTATTTTCCCCACTGTGTAGTGCAGATAAGGTTCAGCTAAGTGAGACAGAAGCTAAGCTAGAGACTTCACATTTACAAGATAAATGTTACTGAGGTCACAGATCAAGTGAGAAGTTTTTGCAGACACAGGAGTCATCCTGTGCGGGCTGATAGAAAAAAAAAATCCAGCTTTAACCCTTTTTAGGGGCCTTAATTGAACACACAATCAAAAAAAAAAAAATGCAAATTACGTTACCATAAAGGTAAAGATAAGAGTTTAAGGCGCTTCTGCAATGAGTTCACTTTTCACACCAGGAAGCTACGCCCATCAAGTTCTTAGATGTAGTTTAGCACATGTAGTCACCCATTCCTTACACCTTTTTTTCAAATTTTGAAAGTAATTTAAAAAAAAAAAAAGCAAAAAGAGCAAACCCTGCTGTATTATATTAGATGCTCATGCAAGCTGTTTCAGTTTTTGGAATTATCTGTGCTGATGGCTTCACTTAAGTGCTTTGCACCCTTTGAAAACAAACAAGAAAAAGAGTCATAATAAGTTTAGGGCTGTGTCCCTTGTGTAATCATAAGATTGACAATGTGTTGAGTCTTTTTTGGCAGGTGCACCACTCAAAATATGTGGACTATGCCAGAGAAAGACTGTCTTGTGAATTGGCGACAATGAAGTGACCTGAATATGTATGTGTAAATAATCCTTATTCACTGTATATATGCAAGCATTCATTTTTTTTTCATTGTTTAAATTCTATTTTACAAATGCCAAATGTATCCAAACTATATGTGTGCAGACTCTTTAATTGGTTTATTTCTGGGGATAAACAGACACAGCTACAGGGATGTAGGGTAAAAAAGGTACACAGCATAACCAGAAAAAGATCTTACTTAGAAAGCAGAGACTGACCACCGAGCAGAGACGACCGCCACATCACTCTAAAACGTAACCATTAAGTCTGAGTTTAAGAGGGAAGAGAGGAAGCTAAAAGCCCCAAAAAACGCCGGTGCTTTTGGTCAGCACTGCTCCCCAACCACAACATGAGCTGAAATGAAGCATGATCCCCACTGCCGTCTACCATCCCACACAAGCAAACACACACCATCACCTTCAGCTCTGCTCCTCTTCCTCCATTTGTCATCAGCCTAGGAGAACAAAGAGAGAGAGAGAGAGAGAGAAAGAGAGTACCTGAAAATGAGGATGGTGGTAGAGATATAATTGCTTTCTTGTCTTTTTCGGTTCCCTCCCAAAAGCAGGAGGCATAGCTGTGAGTGACTGAGGTTATCTTCACCGCACTATCTGCTGAAGAAGCACATTAATGAATAGTGCATTAAAAGTTTGAGTCTGTTCTGCACAAAAAAAAAAAAAACAACACACACACACGCACACGCACAATATCCTGCAACTCCTGTAATTTCAAAACCACAATAGCCTCTATGCAATCTTGAAAATGAAAAATAAAGGCCTTCGGGCAGTATGCATAGAACTTCTTTTTATTCAAACAAGGCAAAGAAAGAGTAACATTTACTCATCTGTGGTTGTAGCCTAATTGATTCATTTCACACTTCTTCAGTCATTTCTCAAGTTCAGGCTTTCCTTCGGAGAAACATACTGTAAGCAAATATACATCCAAGTAAACACAGAAATTACCATGAACAAACAGAGGCATGGGCAAATCAAACAGGGCTGCAGTGACTAGTTTGCATTCAAGTAAGAAATCAAGAGTAAAAACACTGCAAGAGGACCTGGAAAAAAAAACAAAAAAAAAAACTATGTGAACCTCTATCTTGCACCACTGATAACCAGTTGGGTAGCTGTATGAACTCAAAATCCAGTTTCTGTACTGTGAATGCCTGTTTAATTAGCCTTGTATGATGGGCTGCCCATCAATTACACAGCTAATTGCCACCCTATCAGCCCAAATAAAACGTGCTATCGCACTCTGGAGTCTGCATCATTGCGCCACATGATATAATTTCCTTGTGAATCATTTGGATAACGAAACGAGGAACTGACTGACATAAATGTGAGTGGGTGTGTGCACTCGTAAGATGGAATGCAGGAGGAATCTCGAGCTATGATTCAAACCTCTGATCTAGTTTGACAGAGTGTCCATTAGTCTCAATCAAGGATAAGTTGTATTTTTTCTGTGCGTGTGTGTGTGTGTGTGTGTGTGTATAGCGGTGGGGACCTCACTAGTAGACAGGTCTCTCCTTTCTAAGCTCCCTGTGGACAGAAGTGTGCTTCTTGAGCTCATTTGAAGATATATCTGCACTGCACAATCCCCCCCATTCTTTATTGTCTGCCCAGCCAGCAGTACTGCTCAAACACAGGAGCAAAAATTTTCCATTCAGTTACCTCTATGTAGATACTGTCCAAACTAACCTGCTCTCAGATCAGTTTACTTAGGCAAAAATCTCCTCTATTTAGCCACACAGTCATTTGCTGCAATATTTGCTCTTTTCGGAGGGCAGCAGCAGTCTATTCACCTGATGGAACTGAAGCAAAGAACGACTATGAGTAGATTTTCACATCGGCCAACCCATGTGAAGTAGAAGAGACTGTCATTATGCTGTTCAGTGGAGCAGCAATATCTCTAGCTGCTTGGGGACATTGGGTGCCTGAGCGTAGCCAGCCAGCCCTCCTGTCTGTCTGTCCACCTGCCCACCTCTACCTGCCTGCCTGCCTGTCTTTCTGTATGGCTGCATATGTGCTTCTCTGGTTATTTCTCTGTCTACTAGTGGGTTTTCTCCTGGTGTGTAGTTGTGGATTTACCTGTGTGTGCACGTGTGTCTAAAGAGAGGCACGAGCTGTACCCCAGGGATTGGACTCTTGGCTCCAAGACAGCACAGCAGATAATAGGAGCTTCTATGGAAGATTATTGGGCCTTGTTCTGTCCCCATCTGCCTTTTAGTTTTTTCCTCTTCTTGCAGCTCCTGTTTTAAATTTGACTGGTAAGGTTGTCGAAGCAATTAAATCCCCTTCCTGTCACTGCCTATGTCACTTTTATTTTTATTTCTCCTTTTGCTAACAGTTCCTCTATATTCCTTCCTCCAGTTTTCAGGAACTGTATACAGAATTGCAAAGGTTTCAGGTTGAGAGAAATTGTGCACCAGTCACTCATCTTTTTCACTTTCTTCAGTCTTTTCTTATCATCCTTTTCTCTCTCTGTTCTTCCTCTATCTTTCTCCTTTATGCCAGACCTTGACTGCTGTCCTCATACAAAGAGCTGCAGCTTAGACTGAGACAAATGACGACTTCCATCATGCAGTTTGTGTGTAAGACTTGCAGCAAAGAAACCCCATAAGTTATCACTGCTGCTTTTGGAGAATGCCCTAAAAGCAGGTGACCTTAGATGTTTAGTAGTCAGCTTGTGTTCAGCTTTTAACCACAGACTGTATAAAAAAGACGAATGTAGCATCACTTGCACCACCCACTGTGACATCACCATATTTGTGGTTTGTGGACTCCACATTATGAAGACTCAACGCTGATGTTTTGGCCTCCACTATGTTATTTTTTATTTATTTATTTTTTGTGAGACATAATGCTAGCATACACCATATGGACAAAAGTATTGGGTCACACCCCTTAATCTTTTAATTCAGGTGTTTTTAGTCCCATTGCCACGGGTGTATAAAATCAAGCAACTAGCCGTGCAGTCTGCCTTTACAAACACTGTGAAAGAATGGATCGCTCTAAAGCGCTCACTGAATTCTCACACTGTACTGTAATGGGGTGCCACTGTTGTAATAAGTCTGTTTTTCCCTCCTAGATGTTCCACGATCAACTGTAAGTGGTATCACTGCAAATTAAATGCTAACTGTGTACCTGCTAATTAGTGCTAAATAAAAGGATAAAAAAAAAAAAAAAAAACACTTACCAAAACTGGAGCACAAGCTTCTTGGATAGTTTGCATACCTATTAAGTCTCCCGTTTTGGCCGGGAAATTCCCGTATTTTACCCCTCTGTCCCGCCGTCATCCCGTATTTTCAGTTTTCAATTTTCAATTTTTTTTAAAGCATTCCTGTGCCGCTCCAAACTGAGTTGTCACTAGGTTATCACTAGGTTAGTGCCATCAGCAGGAACAACCCCATAAAAACAACTGGACCTCAGTTGGGCTCAGTGTTGCCAACTTAGCGTTTTTTTCCCCGTAAAGCGACAGCGAAATCCTCCGCTGTCACCATGTTTTGTGTACATAAAGCCTTCTTACTGTGTCCCTTCGTACACTTTGGCATCGCCCAGACCTCACTTTGACTCCGCCCTGCGACCCCCGAACCTCACTTAAACACCGAGCCTGCCCACCCGCTCCCTCCGTTCCCATCCCCGGTCCTCGCTTTGGCCTTTATCAACCTTTGAGACAGGTGACAGCGAGTTTTCTTACACAAGTTGGCAACAGAGGCCCAGATAAAGGAGGAGAGTTGAACGTAGGTAGCAGTCTCACCCCACAGTGTTTTTGTTAAATTTGATATTCTAACATTAAACAATACGGGACAAAATTGATCTATGTAATGTGGGTCTAGGCAAAGCATTAAAGTTATTAAGTTATTTCATAAAGTTTATTTGTAGTTCTAAACATATTTATGGTGTTTTTTTTTTCACTTTTTGTCTCTCCAAAGATGTTTTTCCTCTCCTGCAGCCTCGATTGCAACTACAGTACATCCAAATGAACAGTTATGCAAATTAGGTGATGACGTCATATAGTGACCTCTATTTTCAGCAGCGGAAAATTTCCCGTATTTTTAAATACAAAACTTGACAGGTATGAGTTTGTACCTCACAGTATATAGAGAAGTATTATTTGTCAGATGATAGCATTAAAAATGCTCCAAGATGCACCAACATCACAAACTCGGCTGAGAGGTCTAATTCAGGAATTAGTAGAATGCTGTCAATCACAGTGACCACACCCCTAAATTTAAGCCTCAGCAAAACCAAACACAGGAGTTGTAGCAAAGTTAGGAAGTTAGGAATGGATGAAGTACCTTTTTTTTTTTTTTTTAACTTGGACATAAACATGTTTTTTAATCTTATTAAATTAGTCGGTTTATCATGGGAGTCTGTGAAGACTGTCTCACGTTTTGAGCCACTCCAGGATCTGCAGTTTTTGGCACTTAGACACCGACTTCATCTTTCAGCCCCGGAGTCAGCCACTTGGTTTTAATAAACAACCAACAACAAAAAGAGAAAGACACCTCTAGCAGCACCTGAACAGAGCCAGGTTACCTCGCTTCCAGTCATTATGCTAAGCAAACTTGTGTCTGCCTCTAAGCCCATACGGTTCTTAGACAGGAGATTAATTTTAATCTCGTGTAATTCTCACTAATTTGTAAAGGCCATTTACATATTATACTGCATGCAAAAGTGATTATGGGAATTGTTCATGTTATCATATGTGGTTATCTGAGACCACATCAAAAATCTGTTATGTAAAGCTGAGAATAATCAGAAAGGTTGAAACATTTGAAAGTACAGTAAGTTTCCACCCATCCTTCCAGCGTTTATCCAACTTAGGGGCGTCGTGGGGCTGGAGCCTATCTCAGCTGCCACTGTGCAAGGGCACACAGTACACAAAGGGCCAACTGTGAGACAGACAACCTCTCACACTCGTATCTACACCTGCCAACCAAGAATCACCTATTAATCTAGATGCACATCTTTGGACTGTGGAAGGAAGCTAGAGCACCAAGAGAGAATCTATGTAGGTACAAGGACCATGCTAAGCAAGGCGCTGAAAAATTACATGTAAGATGAAGAAGAAATATTCTTAGCTATCAAATTGAATTTGATGTATGGCACTGACAATGTTAACTTTTTTGTTACCAAGTTCAAATTTTGATGCTAAAATGGTTCTGCTCTACTCATCAAAGGCTTGTTCAAATAAATCAACTGCCATTGTTCTCCTGACTGTGCCTCAAGTTTCCAGCAGAACAATGCTCACTAAGTAGAATTGTGACATTGGGAAAGATGGTATTTTCTTCTAAGCCAAGAAGAGCTTTCTCTCTGTCAAATCATGGCTAAGTGAAAGTCTTCTCAGGAGGCAGTGCACTTTTAAAATACTTGAAACTGGATCACTACTATCCAAAACGCAATCAGGGAGACCATAAGTGAGCACACCATCAGAAGATGGGTTTGTTCTCTGAGAGTTAGAAAGGCAACTTCATCATGTGTACAGGCTTTACTGTATACCCCCCTGCCAAGATTCCAATCAAAGATTCAAATCAAAAGATCTGAGACCGTCTCAAAGCATGAGTCACTATTTCTAAACCAATTTCTCAGGAGCGGAAACAAAGCCACGTGTGACAGGACTTATTGAAAAAAGACTGATCAACTGATGCTGTTTTGAAATTCATGGCAGCAACAGAATGGTGTATGCAAGGGGACTGAGACCAGAGAAAATGATATCACAGCAAACCCACAGTGAATCACGGTGGTGGAAATATTCAGATTTTCTGACTCTGAGTTGGACACCTACAGTGAATTGGCCCCACACAGATCAAGGAGATCCAGCACTGTATTGCTCAGAGATGTGCTTCACCCTTTGGTTTGTCTGTTTGTGGGGCAAGAATAATGAGTTCTCACCCACCTCAAAGGTTTACAAGAACTTCTTCAGACCTAAAGAAGACCAAGGATTACTGACTGTTATGAACTTTCCTCCACAGTCATCCAACGCTGACGTTCTGAATTCATATGAAATTTTTTCAAAGCTCAACTTTTCAATTAAAAACTTAAAGACAACCTTCCATGCTTTTCAGGAGCACTCACTTTCTGTGAGCGCAGTTCACCGTGACATCCACAGATGCAGGTTAAAGCACTGTTATGTGAGGATGAAGCCATATGTGAATTTGATCCAGAAATACTGCCATCTTATCTGAGCCAAAGCTCATTAAAAATAGACTGAGGTAAACTGTTCTGTGGCTTTTTGTATTGGCATTGGAAGCTTGCACATCTGGAAAGGCACCATCAGTACTGAAAGGTATATCCAGGGTTTTAGAGCAACATATTCTCCCATCCAGACCTGCAGTCCAGACCCTTCACCAAATGAAAATATCTGGCACGAAAAATGAAATGAAATGAAAAATAGCCCCAAGAAAAAGAGACAAAATTACAGAAATTGTGTCATTGTTGATGGAGCTGTACAAGTAAATATTCACTATAACTAAACACCAGTTGATTAGGTTTATTGTGTTAACACCATTTTACTTTTCACCACACAGTTCTAAGTGAAATATATGCGATATACTTAGTAGCAAATTCTTCAGTTGATCAATCTGTAAATAAATACACAAATTCACAATTAAAAACTCTAATAATGCATCAGAAATCAATGATCCAAAACATTGCAACTATGCTGATAACTTAAAAGTCAGGTCATGGCTTCAATAATTGGATTACATTGTTCACCCAGACCTGTCAATTCCCTTTATTGTATATTAGAAGCACTTAATGAAATAAGGATTAACTAATGAAACTAAAATTGTGGAAAATCTGTGCCAGCAGCCTTCACAAAGTCAATTGTTTATCCATCAGGGCTGAGATTATATATAAACGGATAAAGCGGTTTAATGGGGCCACTTTAAGTGAATTTTCAAAAAGCCCTTATTAAAAACAGCCTTTAATTCATCATTAGTTTTTTTTTTTTCCTTCTTTGCTACCCTCTACCCCAGTGCTAATCCAGGCCCAGTGTTTCCTCATCCTGACAGCCAATGAAATCAAGCCTGGCACCCTCAGCCCAACATTATTAGCAAATGCACAAGAAAATCTGCCTTAGCCTGTTGGGTATGTCTCTCGCTCCATCTTACTCTCACTCAACACACCAGGGCTACAATTCCCAGTGACAGGTTTCCAGCCTCGGTATGTGTGGGTGTGTGTGTGTGTGTGTGCGCGTGTATGTAGGAGGGCCTGGGTGTTATGCGCCATGATACTCAAGCTACAGAGCAGCTCTTTTGCTAATTGCAGCTATTAAGCCTCCAGAGACCGTCTCAGACTCTAGCATGGTTAATGAGGAGTGCACAGTGAGATAAATGAGACATTGTATATCTAATGTAGGAACAATGATAGAGTGACAGTAGATGTGCAGCTGAGGGGCGCTTGAAGCATTTGTTTTCACCATGACCCCCATCCCAACAGCACTGAAGAGGTATCACTTTTTGAATGGCATTAATAGAGGTTATCGTTTCCCTTTCTTGAGTGCTGATTAGGTCTTTGCAATAGAGTGATATATGCCGTGGCCTTCTCACTCCTCTGTTTATCGTGAAGAAAAAAAAAGCTCCTGCATCAAACACTCCTAGGGATCAATGTTTTCAAAGCCAAGAGCTGTGCAAAGTTCAGGACCCACAGGGGAATATAGAGTCCTTCAATTAAACATAAAAGATTGTCACCATCAAGTGAAAAGAAAATCTTTCAACTTGAAAAGTTCCATTCGAAGAAGTAAAAATAACTCTCTCTTTATCTTGATGGTAAGATATTTATATAGTCGAGTCTGAAAGAATTGTAAAGCTCAAGTTTCAGGGCTCGTGGTTTTTCACCCCACCAGCTGCAATACGAATATCACCAAATGACAGTGAAAAAGACTGGATGTCACTTTAATTTTAAGTCATAATGTATTCATCTGACTACAGCATTAGTAACAGCAGTCAAATGGGCCCGTGCTTTTCACAGTAATGAAAAGCTACTATTTATGGATGTCCCTGCACATACTGTAGCTTTGCAGGAAATGTGATGGGCAACAGCAACAAGACAGTCATGTTGCTCACCGTGTAAACACACGGTTAGGCTATGTATAGGTGCAGTGTGTCACGGTGGTGATGGTGGATGAGTATAATCGAGGTCTAATAAGCAGGGTCGGTGGCAGCTCTGCGGTGGCAGAATGTACAGTTTCACCCTCGGGGGGATATCAGTGGCTAATTCAATGAATCATGGTGTCAGTTTTGATAACCCCGTGACACTGTCACCTCACCCTTTAATCTAACATCCAGTACCAGTTTCTACACCAGGAGCACACAAATAGCATGTGTACAGTTGATGTTATCGCTGGGAATACTCCCGAGTCCTCGCAAATGTACTCTTGGACTCTCTTCTCAGTGATTTTTTTGTAAGGTAAAAAGAAACCCTACTGATACTGAACTTACTGTGTACATTACAGGACTGTATAGCCTACAAACTTTGATTCAGTTAGTACTGATTTAAGCTGTCTGTTAGTTTAACATGTACAATTATGTAAAAATAAACGTTTTCACAGGAATATATGCAGTCCTGTGAAAAACTAAGCTCACCCCATTATTCAGTAGATTGTAGAATCATTTTCTGTATGACTTTCCCAGTCTGTCACACCATTATGGAGGAATTTTGGCCCACTCTTCTTTAAACCATTGCTTCAGTTTGTGGGCATTCATTTATGCACAGCTCCCTTAAGGTCCTGCCACAGCATTTTAATCAGGTTGAGGTCTGGACTTTGATAACGCCTTGATCGTGTTCTTTTTCAGCCATTCTGTTGAAGATTTGCTGCTGTGCTTGGGATCGTTGTCCCGTTGCATGACCCGATTTTAGCCAAGCTTTAGCTGACAGACAGATGGCCTCACATTTGACTCTAGAATACTTTGGTATACCAAGGAGTTCAGCGACTACATGGTGCCCAGGTCCTGTGGCTGCAAGACAAGCCAAAATCATTACCCCACCACCATGCTAGACGGTTAGTATGAGGCGTTTGCACTGACATGCTGTGTTTGGTTTTCACCAAATGTGGCACTGTGCATTATGGCCAAAAATCTCCACTTAGGTCTCGTCTCTCCAAAGGACATTGCTCCACAAATGTTGTGGTTTGTACAGCTGCAGCTTAACCTGGGGCATGCTAACATGTTCGTTTTAGAAAGAAGAGGTTTTCGGGTAAATCTTCCAAACAACCCATATTTGTTCTGTCTTTTTTTAACATGCCACCAGAGGTCTGGAGAGTCTATGATGTAGCTGACCTGAAGGTGAATTTCCTGGGATGTCCACTCCTGGGAAAATTTTGGTACACACCAGAATGCTCCAGACCAGCAAACTGCCAAAGCCTTTAAAGACTGGGTCATACTTGCTGATCATCAATTAATCAAGTGCATGTATGAATTAGTTTTCCTACACATTACCCAGGTTAAAAATAAATTTTCTGTTGGCCTAACCAAAATTGCCATACTAATCTATATTTCACTTCCTAGGACCGGCATTCACCAGTACCAGCTAAGAGGCTACCAACAAGGAAACACACACAGAAACCATCGATCAATAAAACCTCTTTGTATGAGTCTTATTCAGATAGTGTCAAAGCTACCCATGTGTAAATATATACTGTTTATCTAAGTAATGAAGAGACTCTTCAATGTTCTTTGGCACAACAGAAGAAGCTATTGGGGGGCGGGGGTCCCTTGAGCCTATAGTAACATTGGGTTATATTAAAACATACTCTCTAGTAATTACATTGTATTTTAAATCTGTATTTCAGTTGCCAAAGTTACAGTGCACAAGCCAAGCCAGCTAACCAGCACTAAATGGTCATCTAAGCACACAACTTTATTTTCAGTAAATTCTGGATTCTGTTTTTTGTCAAATCCAGTGACCATGACACCATATTTTATTCATAAAGTCAGTAATTCGCTGACAGTGAAGTCTATTTATTTCTGTGCTGCTCAGCCTCGTGCCTCTGAAAGCCTTCAGCTATGTTCAGGGACAAAACATGATTTCTCAGAAATTAAGTTGAAGAATTTGTGGTGGACGTAAGAAAAACTTAGAGTACATTACCTGAGAAAGCCTTGTGTTTTATTGTTGACCAAGGCTTTAGTTTAAGGAAAGATTTGAAGATGGAAGATATTGAATTTGGAAATATACTTTTGGAACCACTTGTCCTTCCAGCTACACAGCACTACTGAAGTAAATATATGTAATAGATGCATAAACACACATAGACGTGATAGGAAAGTGGAAGAATAAATAAAATGTTCTTTGAAAATGAGAATTTTTCTAACATATGAGCACACAACTTTATTTTAAATAGGAAAAAATTGTGATATTTTTCCAAAGGAGGCAGTTTTATCTTTTCATGTGTGAATCACTAGGGTTCCAAACCTGCAACATAAACCCAGACTTTGTATACAGTCTATGCAGGTGAAGGATAGGAGCTTATCTATTATACATATGCAAGAGGGACTGCAAATGAAATTATGAAAATGCACTCTGCTTGATGAAATATGACCAAAATATTTCGACAGGTTAACAGGAATACAACCCAAGGTTCAAAATCATTCAGTCGAAGTCTAGAGTATCTTATTTTCTAAGATGATTTATAATAAACATGATATAAAGTGTTTTCTGTTGCAAAAAGAAAATTGCTGTGCATGGAAACAGACGATACAGCATGTTGGCTAGATACTGGAAAGAGCCATATCTGTAGGTCTATATGATCTTCTCATTAAATTACTTCCTTATTCCAAAAGTAAGTGACTTTCTTTTTCAGCATGTTGTCAAATGACAACTCGCCCAGCTGAACTCATAGCTCGGCAAGGTGATGCCAATTCCACAGTGTCTCCAGTGCGAGTTCATGCTTTTTTTTTCTGGCGAGAAGATGTTAAGTCGATCCTGCATTTTAGACAGAAGGACCATCTTTGCTTTTGGTTTCTCACTGTGATATTCTGTTGTTGCATATGTTGGAAAATGCTTGGATACATGTCAGATCTTGTTTTGAAAATGGGTCCTGCCTCAGAGAGAAAATCTTCTTTTCTCTCTGAGGCCTAGGTCCTGTTAAAGCTTTGAAAATGCTTTGTTCTTGCAGCATCATTGGAGATAATCCACTGCTATATCATTATATTCCATTAGAGGTTTCTCAAATCCTTCTTTGAATGTAATTTCTGGACTTGGTTTTCAACTCATCAGGATATCTTCGGCCATGGAATTGGAGGCTGGTAACGAAAGTTGATCATTCTCTCACTTCGCAGTATGGTGAAGAACATTATGAAGTTTGTGTAGATGTCTTTGAAAATTCTCCACCAATTTCTTGGCATTGGCTTTTAAATTTGGTTGGTACATGTGAGTTTTTCTAATTTCCACGAACAAATATCTTTATATAAATATGTGGAACATACAGGGGCAAGATTTTTTGTTATGGGAGCTTTCTTGTTTATATTGTGGTCTGCTAGTAGACCCAGTTCTATCGACCAATCACATTTGAGCAGACTTTGTTTGCATGCCATCAAAAACGGTCCATGTAGAGAGATGAAGAGAGAAAAATTGCATTTCACAAAATGCAATCTTGCAACCACTACCTAATGTCCAATGGTGATTTATCAGTTTATTAGCTTTTCTTAATTTATCTGCATTGCTATATGATGGGTGGAGGACTGAACAGAAAGCCCTGGAAGATTGTTTACTGCCCTTGTGGCTGCACAAAGACCTGATTTGCTGTTGCTGTATTTGACATAATGAAACCAAGCTGATTATTATTATTTAGTGTCATACTTGTGTTTGCCATGTAGTAGAGCTAGCATCACTGATAGTCAGTAATTAGCAGGAAACGATGTTTAAAAATAAAAGTGGTGTGTTGAAAATCAAACTTAAAAAGTGGGTTTTTCACACGCTCACAACCTATTTGCTATCCACTAAGAACCGACAGAATTTAAGCTACAGTCTTAGTGTATAGTCATGTGAAAAAGAACGTTTTCATAGGACTCTACAAAACTAAGCAGACCCTCACTACTTCCACATGAATTAAAGGGGTAAGTAGCTGCCAGGTGCTGCTAAGCAAATGTCCTTCATTAATTGATCATCAGTGAGTGTGAGCACCTCGATAAAAACAGAACTTCTGGCAGTTTACTGGTCTGGTCCATTCAAGTACGTGTTAACATAATGATAAAATCTTCCAAGGAGTTGGCATACCAGTAAATTCACCCCAAGGTCAAACCATTCAGTGCTCAGAGACACTGCATAAAACTTTATATAAAATGTAACAAAATAATGCAAATTTTGAGTTAGGCATAAAAGCTTTTGCTTCTTCCGGTTTTGGTCTCATGTACCTATTGTTGTGCATCTATGATAGATCATTTGTTTTTGTGTGAACGAAACAAAAATAAACTGAACTGAGCTGAACCTCATACTAACTACCATACGCGGTGGTGGAGGGGTGATGATTTGGGCTTGTTTTGCAGCCACAGGACCTGGGCACCTTGTAGGCATGAACTCCTCGGTATACCAAAGTATTCTAGAGTGAAATATGGGACCATCTGTGCACTAGCTACAGCTTGGCCCAAATTGGGTGGTGCAACTGGACAATGATCCCAAGCACAACAGCAAATCTACAACAGAGTGACTGAAAAAGAAAATAATCAATGTGTTGCAAAGGCTCTGGCAAAGTCCAGGCCTGATTGAAATGCCGCACAGAGTCGTGGGAAAACTTTCTTTTTCACCTGACTGTACATACATTTATGGATGTTGTTGGATGTCTAGAAGGCACAGAATAGCTTAAACAGGATTTCTGAAAATGTCCCATGGGACCAATTTGCAATCATTACCGATATTAACACTGACCAGCGGATGCTCTCTCTAGTGGTTCCAGTTATGATGATAGACATGTAGTAAGACATGCTAGATCCATTCATCCCCATCTCTATTGTAATTCATAATGAAGTTATAATCTTCATAGTGGAGACCGAGCAACATCAAAGATCTGTTCTTTGTTCTTTCTCAACTTCAGATGAATGTATTCATTCCCTTCTCAATTTCCTCCTTTCCTGTCTTGGCAGTTCCTCTCTCCTTTCTGCTTTTCTTTCAGGCTTAAATCTCTGTCACTCTTTGCTTGCTGATGTTGGCATTTTCTCCAGAACTCATCTCCATTTGGGATTTCTTGTACAAATCCTTCCCCCCCTCCCCATCCCCCCACAAAGTACTTCTTGTTCTTCTGTCTTTCTTTTTAAGACCAAATCAATACCTGGATACAGCAGAGGGCATGAAACCAGTCACTGGCAGCAAAGACAAAACTATTTGTATCTCTTAATTCAGCTAAGAGGCCAATGGACTGGAGGTTTAATTTATTGATGTATTTATTTATTTATCTATCTATCTATCTCCTGGACAAACAAACCAATCAGCTTAAAGGCTAGCTTGACGGACAGGGCTGCTGTTGATCAAAAGGCCTCATTAACATTTCAGTCTGCCACTGCCCAGATAAGACAACAGCAGCCATTTTGAGGTGCCATCTGTCAGATGTGCTAGGTGGCCAATAATGATGGAGATATTTCACATATGTTATCAAATAACAGATACCATAGGTTTAATGCGTTTACCTTCCATTTTAGTGAAAGTAAGCATAATGATTTTTCCAAGTTCAAAAGATAAATGCTGTAATCTCTTCCTTTAAATAATAAAGGAAACTGAACATTAAGTAGATTAACCTCAAAAAAATGTGTGCTAAATGGCTTGTTTCAGATAGATGATGATGATGCTGAGAGACTGCACCAAGGTCCAGTGTAAATAAAGCATAAATAAGAAGAGAAGAGCGGCATAGAGGCAGATTAAAACAAGGACGGGCCAGCGATTTAGTAGCTACAGAGATCATGAAAGAGCATGTCTCGCAAGATTGTGACAAAAACAAGGCCTTGAAATTGAATTCAATTATAAAGCAGGGATTAGCCAGTGATATATTGCACGATTTGTGTTCTGAAGCTGTGTCATTTCAACAAGAGGCATGTTCATGCACAGCGTTCCTCCAGCTGCTGGGAAAAACATGTTGACAGTCAAATTAAATGAGTTACTGAGTCTTTTCTCTTCTCAGCAGCAGATCATGCCTTCATAGTTGTGCGGGCAGAGAGGAGGGCATGCCAAAAATGGTAAAGAGCGTTCTCTTCATTCATATGTTAACGAGCGAACGCATGATGTGCATCTGACTTGCTCGCCGGCTGTCGTTAAACTTAGACGAACAAGAATGAAAGTCCGAGCTTTACTGCACACAATGTGACTCGTCCTATTACCCAAAGTCGTAATGCTCGTACACAATTCAGAATGGGAAACCCTTTAAAAAAAAATAGCAAGGCATAATAAAATCAAGCAGATCTGTTGTGCTGTGGGATGCATCCCTGAAACAATTTAGTTCCACTTAAAAGGATTAACCAGTTAGACTTTTACTGCTCTATAGAACAAAAAAACTGAGGTCGATAAAAGCTGTTGATCAATACTAGTAACTCGGTGACTGCTCAACCACAAACTCTAAAAAGCCTTTTTCTCCAAACAGAAAACAAAGTGGAGCAGAGTTATGAGCCCCATATTGTCCATGTTAATGTATCAGGCCCTAACAAAACAGTCTGCTGGATTTCAGGATTCAAATGAGCTTATTCCTGTTGTCAGTTTTGTTGCTGCTAGTGAGATATATGTATATATGTATATATAAAATTCTGTGGGTGGGTGATGAAATGAATGAGGTCAAACCACAATAAATGGTGAATGGATGCCGCAGTATTTTCATTATTGGCATTAATTCTATAATTACTATGAAAAGATGATTATAATGTATTGTGAACAGTGCAAATTTTCTCCATCATAAAGCTGTAAACAGAACAGAAAATCATCATATTTAAACTGTGTATTATAATTATCTCATCTCACTCTAAAAAAAAAAAAAACACGCAATGAGCACAAACTATATTGCTCTTTTTTCTTACATTTTTAATCATATTGCATGCTTTATATGCTCTGTGTTGCATGTTGCATGTCATGTAGGATGGGTACATTTGGAGCTACTGCATGTTTCTTAAAAACCCGCCTTTAAGCGCACGCCAATTAACACACCAGACCATCCCTTCACTCCCTTGCTGCTGAACCCAATGACAACCGCTACACAGTTGCTAAAAACAATCACACAGATGGTGTGTTCACTTGCGTCTTGACATCCTTCTGATTTGGAGGCTGTCAGAGCTGTAATCTGGAGACAAACTCGATATGATGCAATCGACAAACGGTTCAGCATGCAAGTGTTTCATCGATCTCTGCATTGAAATTCATGCTGTAGGCAGGATGGAGTGGCACTACAGTGCTGTGAAAAAAAAGTATTTGCCCCCTTCCTGATTTATTTTATTTTTAACTATTATTATTCATATTTGGCACATTTACATGTTTCAGATAATCAAACAAATCTTAATGTCATGACTGAGTGACTGAATACATTTTTTTTTAATTCAGCCACGTTTGAGGGTTTTCATCATTTAAATCATCATTTAAGGACTGCATTTTATATTTACTTGGGTTATTTTCGTCTAATATTAAAAATAGCAAAATACAATGCAACAAATTTCAGCCTCCATACAGTTGAAGTGAGAAATAAAGAAAAGCTGTTTTGTAATTGGTACTTTCAAATGATTTTACTGGGCATTGTAACATGTGAGTCTACAGTATTAGACTGTGTAGCTTTTGGACCAAGTCTATAGTGGCCATTAGAGGAACTGCTCTGTTTCACACTTGACAATGGTTTCATCTCTCACCTCTGGAGGTTGTTGCTTGGTAAGTCTTACAGAGCTGCTAACATGGTTTTGTGTGTGTGTGTGTGTGTGTGTGTGTGTGTGTGCGTGTGCGTGTGTTGGACCTAAAAATGTCTTAATGTCTTAGATGTCTTGTAAAATGTCTTAGACACATTGTGTGTTTGTTGAACTTAAAAGAGATTGAAAGCATCTACTAAATCAGCTATCCCATTGTCCCAATCAATCCCACTTTGGCTATAATACAGTAGCCCTCCAGATATTTCCTCTGACTGGGGGATCAATAAGATTGACTGACTGAAGACTGCTAATCCCATTGCCCCCCCCCCCCCCCCCCCCCCCCTCCCAAGATCAGGAATTGTTTTCCTTTGCTTTCCTTAATTTAAAGTGGACTAATTGAGTGATAGAGACTGCGGGATGTGTGTGTGTGTGTGTGTGTGTATCTTTAGGCTTGATTTTGATCACTGGCCAAAGAGTATATCTGTAATTGCTCTGAATTTGTCACAAAAACTTTGGTGTCGGCGTGGTATCCATTAGGTGAGTACTGTTACAAATCAGCTGGCTTTTTACTATACTTATCTTGGCACAGCATCCACTGGCCTGAAATGCACTGGATGCTGTAGGCACGTCCTCTGAATTCAAGCCTCTTTGAAAGTCTGTGATAAGCAACAAAAACGAGCAGCAAATATGAACCCCGCTGTCCATATCTGTGCTGATTAAGAACAAGGAGCTCTATACCAACTCTAAGATCACTCATAATTAGATGGACATGACCGTCATCCAAACGCAATCACTTGGGATTCAACCAAATCTGTCTGTCTTTCAACAACACACACTTTGATGGCGCACAAAAACCTATCTGAACCATACACTCAGCAGTCCCCCGTTTTCATCATCTGGCTCTTAGTTTTCTGCTTGCATCTTGTCTGCAAAGGACCTCCGGTAGAAGGAAATGAGATGCAGCAGGAGGCCTGAGAGAAAGCCTTTTGCTGGTTTAAGATCAGCCACAGGTATTAAGCTGCTCTCAGGGCCCAACAAAGCTCCAGCAAAAAGCCCAGGCAGGCAGGTGGACAATGGGGAATCAGATAGAGGGAATTCATTGAGATATACTGAGGCACTATAATCTGGGGAAAACAGAAAACCAGGGCTTTAATGTTTGTTTTGTGTTCTGAAAATTAGTGTCAGAATGCTGTTATTTGATGTTGGAATAAAAGATCAGGAGATTCTGATACTGATTTCATATTTTGTGAAGGTGGTTTTTTTTTTTTTCCCCCACTCATGTTCGCTCACATCACCATTTCTATCACGGCTATATCTAGCTCTCTACTCAGTCTGCACCCTTAATCCTGCCTCTATCCTCTCCCTCACAGATTTCTGAATCACACATACGAGTTTTCTCTTTTTTCTTTTATACCTCTGGCATCCCTTTTTTTTCTTCTCTTTTGCCATTTTAAGCATGTCATCAGTCTAATGCAATCAAGACCAGCCACCTGCCAACCAACACCTTTTACGGGAAAGCTTTTGTCTTTATGCACAAAGACTCTGTTTTTAGAAGGACTGAGATGGACAACAGAATTAAGACTGAAGGAGAGAAACTCATTCCAATGCACACATTTAAAAGGAAAAAAAAACATGCATTTAAAAGGGAAAATAACTGTTATCACATTCCAAAATCAACATTTTTATTTGTGAAGTTTACATCTCACAGATGGGTTGTTAAGTAGAGAAAGCCAAAAGGTGAGTTCCTGTGTCTGTTGCTCTATTAACAGTATCAATATCTACAAAATTAATACAGGGGCTTGAGCCACTGCAGTCTTAAGGGAAATAATACAAAAAGGGTTTGGTGTAACAGTAAATCAATATATCCTGCAAATGGCAAAACCACAGGCGACAGAGGTCTTGCATGTGCTATCTACTGGACAGTGATGTATAGCGTATGTTACGAGGTTGTAATACTTCAAGGTTTGTGATGTTTTACACCAACTGATAATAACCTATATGGCCTGTGCTGCAACAGATATCATAAAGCAAAATCCTGCAAATCACTAAAAGCAATGTAATAATAAATGCAGACAGAGCAGACATAAAGAAACAGATGGTTTGTAGCCAGTAATCCCAGTATTAGGGAATGCACTCCAATACGCCCCCTACTCTGAGGGGCTTCAGCTTTAATACCTGTTCTGTTCCTAATGAATTTTAGCAAAAGAATAAAAACCCGAACAAACAGCTTTTTGCTCTCCAAGGTTGAGAAACGTGGTGTAACTTTATTGCAATTTTGTCTGACATTCGATGAGGAAAGCGGTGGAGAAACAGCCGCCCTTCTTTCTCCCGCTACCCCATTCAATAAGGCTCCCACTGAGGCAAGGAAACAGCAGACGCACCTTTTCTTTTTACCCTGAGGGGAAAGTACTTCACATTGAGGCCATCACTGAAAGGTCAAGCCGCTCTGAATCTCATGGAAACTCCATTTAGGATACACACTTCCTGCGCCATACTGGGTCCCGTCCAGCTATCATCTCTGTTACAATAACATTTCCACGACCTGGCGGGGGGGGGGGGGGGGGGGGGGGGGGGGGGGGGGGGATGTGTATGAGCTCCAGAGGTGGAGAGAATGTCAGGACAACGCTCTGACCTTTTAATCGCAGTGAATACAGATGGGCATCTAACACTCCGTTGATGTCAGGAATACAACCTGTGTCATTTCCATTCACAATGCCCTTTCACTGTCACCGCTGTATGTGTGTCTCTGTAACATATCCGATTTTAACATTTAAGCATGTGAAAAAGTATTTGCAACCCTTTTGCTTTTCTTGTTTATTTATTTATTTATTTATTTGCATATTTGTCACACTCACAAATTTTAATATTAGACAAAGATAACCCGAATAATGACATAATGCAGTTTTTAAATGATGTTTTCATTTTTAAAAGGGGGAAAAAGTTATCCAAGCCTACCTGGCCCTGTGTGAAACAATAATTGCCCCCTAAACCTAATAACTGGTTGTGTCACCATTGGCAGCAAGAACTGCAATCAAGCATTTGTGATAACTGGTGATGAGTGTTTCACATTGCTGTGGAGGAATTTTGGCCCACTCTTCTTTGCAGCATGTACGGCCTGTTTAAGACCTGCCAAAGCATCTCGATAGGCTTTAAGTCCAGACTTTGACTAGGCCACATCAAAAGCTTTATTTTGCTTTCTTTTCTTTAGCCATTCAGAGGTGGACTTGCTGGCATGTTTCGGATCATTGCCCTGCTGGGTAACCCAATCAAAAATGTCCTAGATCCCCTTTTATGGTCCTGATAATATGGAAACGTGATGTCTTCCTGTGAGAAAAAAGATTTTTGGTCTGTGTACAGCCATTTGAGTAATACCTCAAAGTCCTGGTATCCAAAGTATTGCTGTTACATGCCAAACTGTGTGAGCCAGATGTCTGCCTGACCACATGTAATGGAAAAACTCAAACAAGATACCATCTATGGTGCAGGACTTTGTTTGCTACCACGAAAATGAGCTCTCACGTAAATGAGAGTGTAATGAAAGTCCTCTTCATTACTAATAGGAAATCACATCACACAGATTGGTACTTTGCTAATTTGTAAACATCGTAATTAGTAAGGAGTAATTGCACACACACAGAGATCATTTGATTATTTTGTTTATATTTTTCTCTTAACTCTGTGAAGTCTAAGTTATCATCGGTGAAGACCCTAACTCTAACCCTAACACTATGCTACTATGTTCCCCTCAAAGAGGTTGCGGGATGCCTGGGGCAAGGCAAGGGGGGCTCCAACAGAACCTTCTGGTTCCAGGTTTTGGGGGCTGGTTTATTCCCTCAAGCACAGCCAGGATCACAGTTTTGTCAATCCCTGAAAAACTGGCCCCCTCCTTGGGGTCTGGAGCAGTTTTGGAGGGATCAGATCTACTGGCCATTGTTTATTCGGGTTCTAAATAACTCTCGCCCAAACGCTGGTCAGTCAGTCTGTCAGGGCACCACTTGTCCACTCTAAAATGTTTGCACTTGTTTTTGATTGCATGAAAAGTGTGCAGAAAATCAAAAAACTGCAGGTGTACGCAGATCAAAAACAGCATTCCCTGTTGGGTTGGGATTCTGGATCTATTCAGTCATCCAAAAAGTAGGTCTGATCCTTGCAGATTTACATCTGATTTGTGGACTGGTGTCAGATTTGTTCCTAAATTACTTCCCTCTTGCTGTACACACCACTGGGCTTTTGGCACTGTGACTTAATGGAAAGAAAGAAGCAAGAAAGAAAGCATATCTTCCTTAACTCACAGACCAGATTTTTCAGCCACCACTCAGATAAAAATATTGGTGATAAAATAGACCTGCAAATGAAGGGTGCTTTGTTGATCAATTCCCTATTGATCTCGAGTTGGCAATTTGATTGCACTGAAGCATTAAATTTATCATAGCAGTTATAGCATAAAATGTCCTCAGTGTTTTACATGGCTTTATGACCCAGTAGCGCAATAATTTTCTGAGATGTCATCCACAAAATACCTTTCAACCACCATATCCTTCTGAATGCAGTTTTGTGGCCTTGTGGAAACTATGAAGCCCCACTGTGTGGGTCTAAAGCCAGGATTGTACCTCCAGTAGAGAAACAAAGACAAGTGTCACAGCGGTGCACATGTGCGCGCGCACACGCCCACACAAGCAACACGCTTAAAAGCAGAGGCAGTGCTGCCAAGTGGAGCCCGCTGTTTTTTGCAAACCGCGTGTTTATGTGGATGCTTTGTGTTTTGCTGGCTGACAGCGATGGGACTTTGTGATTTGAGGAGAGGAGGAGAGAGGAGAGGAGTTGCATGGCAGGCCTACAGGAGAGTGCCAAAATGAGAAGAACAAGATAAGGAGTTAGAGAAAAACTAAGAAGAGGGTGGGATGAATTGCAAAGTCAGCAGTCAGGAGTTGGTTGATTGTGTGGAAGCTTCTAGGTGAGGTGGAGAAAGCTGGTGGAATAGGCAGGCTGGTGTGCACTGTTCACTATCCACTACGAGTAAAGATCCTAGATCAAATAGGTTCATATATCATTCTCCTAATGGTATTGGCTGTGAGTCAGATCTTTGAGCCACCCCTTTCTCTCTCATTTTGACTTAACGACTCCAGGATCTGTCTCCATTTAACACTATTTTTGCTCAGCTGTCATAACTGTTGAGATTTACTGCGAAACCATTCCTCCACTCCCGCTGCAATTAGAGACCCAGACATGTCGGCTGGATTAATAGCAAGATTTCAGTGTTTTCAAGCCATCTGGATGTTTACATTATTTTCAGGTCCTAACATGAGGCTTTGCTCCTGGAGCACACCCACTCCTTGTGAAGGCAGCCTGCACTAAACCCAGAAAATGTTCTAATATAAATGTTGATTTTGGGAGATGGTATCTGTAAAAGAGGTCATGTAAAAGCACGGAGTGTGAAAAAAAAAATGTGTTTAGCAAAAAGAGCATGTCACAAGATAAGAATGTTTTTCACTCCCTTGGTAGTTACAGTGATTAATTCAAATATTTGCATGAAATTGAATATGTGGGCATGTGGAAAAATAAGATTCAGAATGAAAGGTGCAGACGTTTGAGTGAAAGTAAGCAGTTTAACAGGGATGGGAAAAGTACCATGTCCCAGAGAGGAAACGTAGTCATACTGAGCAATTTTTAAAACTTTAAATTACATTTTTAGATTAAAGTTAAAAAAAAAATTGTGCAAAACTCTACATAGGTAAAAGTAAGAATTATTTTTCATTAAAAATTTGAAACAATATGAAAAACTACTATGAGTTCAAAATTTTAATGTAGAAACTGCTTTTAATTGATGCAGCCTAATGTGTTACTCTGTAAGCTGGCTATTGAGTACTAGAACAGTCGATGTTTAAATAGTGTTTTAAGATTAAACAGTAAAAAATGAAAATTTCCAGTGTTACCAATACATTTTGTGTATACACACACACACACACACACACACACACACACACACACACACACACACACACACACACACACACACACACACACACACACACACACTCTTCTAAAAGTATTGGAACAGTGAGGTCCATCCCTTTATTTTTGCTATAGACTGAAAACATTTGGGTTTGACATAAAAAAAAAATCAATATGAGAAAAATGATCAGCATCTCAGCTTTTATTTCCAGGTATTTACATCTAGATCTGATACACATTTAAGAAGGTAGCACCTTTTGTCTGAACCCACCCATTTTTTTCAGTTCTTGTTTGTTTTGGGGGGGGGTTACTCCCTTCAGTCTCCTCTACAGCAGGTAAAATGCTCTGTAGCGTTAAAATCTGGAGACTGACTAGGCCAGACTTAAACCTGCGACTTCCTGCCCCTGATGAACTCCTTTGTAGTTTTTGCAGTGTGTTTTGGGTCATTATCTTGCTGCAAGATGGAGGATCTCCCAGTCAGTTTGGTTGCATCTTTCTTTAAATTGACAGACAAAATGTTTCTGTAAACTTCTGAGTTCATTGTACTGCTGCCATCATGTGTGACATCATCAATGAAGATTAATGAGTCCATCCCTGAAGAAGCCAATGCAAGCCCAAGCCATGACATGACCTCCACTGTGACTCACAGATGCGTTCATACTGTATATTTGGGATCATGAGCAGTCTTTCACCTTTGTAAAGGTTCATCTTTGTCTCATCAGCCCATAAAACTTTGTCCCAGAACACTTTCTTAGCAAATTCTAGCCTGGCCTTCCTGTTCTTCTAGTGATTTGCATCTTCTATCTACAGCAGATGAACAGTATTGAAAATCATGTCCTTCAGTGGCAACAGGTTTGATGGAGTGATGAATCAAAATTTGACATTTTTGGTCCAAATTATTAATATGTATAGAGGAGGTCAGGAGAGAGGTACAACAGTGAGTCCCTACAGTTAGCTGTAAAACACAGCATTTATGTTTTTGCATCTATTTCTCATTTTTCAAAAAAAAAAATATAGAAATGAAGGGTGGCTCAGTATAAAGTAATATACAAAAAAATTAGATTAAAGTCACAAATTTATGAGAGAAAAAATTGGATCAACCTCGACACTCCACAAACCACCAGTAAACAGAGAATGCTTAATACATATGAGGAGGTGCAATAAGATGATGTATGTACCCAGTGACATCATTGTATCTATTGATATCATAGTTCCAGATGCACAGACTTTATCGGTATGCTGTTTTCTCATACATAAGAGGGAAAATGCTACACAGAAGTGTTTGTTTCAACCTTGCAAAGTGATGCAGTGGTTCCTGGTTGACTCTTGAAAACCCAATAAAACCACAAGAAAGAGACGAATTTCATTATCTTTAGAGGCAGCCTAGTCTTTATGCTAAGCTAAACTAATTAGCATTTTATGACGGCAATGGCAATCTTCTCATCTTACACTCACCACATTAGCAGTGAAGCATAAATGCCCAGACTGAGAGATTATTTCCTGCAAAATGGGGTGGTCTCTATGCAATGTAGCATAACTTCACTGGTTAAACTGAAGGTCAAGGAGTACCTTGGGCAATCAGAGTAAAAGCCAACAAACAAATTTCCCACAGAGGACTGTTTTTAACGAGGAGCTGGGAGGGTGCTGAGGGTCGCTGCTATATCTGGACCTGAGCAGTGAACTCTTGTGTTGGGGAGGCCTGGCAGTCAACAGAGCCACGCTCTAAAATAAACACACACTTGTACCAAAATGATCCAAACAGGAACAGTAATCCATCCAAGCCAGCCTTCATTAAAGTGGTCCACCCAAGGTCTAATTATAGGATTACAGGGCAGCCAGCAGGACACAGCAAGGGCCTCTGGTTGGATGTAGCAGATCACTGTACCTAGTGACCCAGGTATCCACCCACAAGCACACACACACACACACACACTCCAGCCCTAACCTCAAAACACTCATTTATACACTAACCATTTTTATCCTCCTCTCCATGGGTCTCAGAGTCTGAAGTCACCCAAACCAAACAAGGCATACACCTGGTAAGTATAGTGCTGACTGTGTGCCTCCCAAACAGACTTAAAAATAACGCCAAAGGTAGAGCAGCAAGGAGAGTCAGTGCCACAGTCTGATAGCAGAGAGTGGTAGACTGGGTCAGGAGATCGCGTCTCAATAACATCTTATTATAGCCACAGACAGTCTGGGCTTTTAAGATGTTTTAAGTGATGCCCCTGGAGCAGATGTATCACCACTTAGCAATCTTAAAGAGGAGAAAGCATCCTTCCTTTGCTCCTTTCCAGATTTTTAGGCAGCTAGGGGCTTCCTGTATTTTCTTCTTCACTTAATTTTTGAATCATCCCTCAGAGGTTAGATAAGTAAATGAGCTGCAGGTTTCCTGATAAATTCACACTAAGTAATTTTCAGAGGAATTTTCAAACACTTTTAACCTCAATGGGTTTTATGTTTTACTAGCAACATGACACTCTCTCACCATAACACAATTTTTTGTTCTTGCATAATTTACAGAGGGTGAATATCACAGACATTTATGGTGAAATTTGACCATGATTTGATCTGGCATTGTATGGATATTCAGAATCAAATAGCTTTGTTGATATTTTTACTTTTACTTTTTCATTGTGCACCATCTTCAGATCTAAATTTCAGTTTTTTTTTTTTTTTTTTTTTTTTAGTTTTAACACAGAATATTAAATAAAATATTATCATTCACATCAACATGTGTGGCTCCCTGTGCTGCTAATTAGCAAATATTAAAGTTGCTAAAGTCTAAATAATGACCCTTCTTAACTTCACAGACCTGCTGGCAAGCTTGTAGTCTATTTTCCAAGGCAAAATCTGCTTATTTTGAATGTGCAGCATAGGTGAGTGACTGAAGCTACTGGGGTGTGTCAGCAAAATACACAGCTTTTTTTTTTGGGTGGCCAGCTTTATTGGCAATGGTTCAACAGCAGAGGTCTTGTACTGCACTCCAAACTATATTATCAACTTTAATATTGTATGAAGAGGCTGACATTTAACCTTTTTACATGCGGTTTGCCCTGTGCATGTGTTGGTATAACAAACAAACAAATGGGCTTAAGGAGCAAAGCTAACACAAACACACAGTGATCATAGTGTTAGTTCAGGCAGTCAAGTCAAAGTCAAGCTCAGACAATCCACATCAGCTGATCGGCTGGCCTATTTAAGCAAGCTTTTGCCTGCCCACATTTCTTCTGCATCTGCAAGGTGCTTTGCAACCCACCTCAGCTCCTCCTATGGCAGCTCCTCCTTGAATGAAATAATCAAGCACTTTGAAAAAAAAAAAGGAGAGCTATGAACTCCACACGTGTGTGTGTGTGTGTGTGTGTGTGTGTGTGTGTGTGTGTGTGTGTGTGTGTGTGTGTGTGTGTGTGTGTGTGTGTGTGTGTGTGTGTATGTGTCACTGCTGATGAACAAACATTAGCACGAGGAGCAGAACTAATGCTGTCTGAATGAGCCACTGTTAAAAATGCTTTTTTTTTTTTACATTACAACTGTAATGTCACTCTCTCTATTTTTAAGATTGGCCTTAAAACTTTTTGATCAAACTTATAGTTTTTTCACTCTGTTTATACACCACTCTCCATTTAATCATTAGTTATTATTAATCTCTGGCTCTCTTCCACAGTGTGTCCTCTGTCTCTCTCTCCCCTCACCCCGGACCGAACATGGCAGATGACTACCCCTTCCCGAGCCTGGTTCTGCAGGAGGCTTCTTCCTGTTTGTTCCTGTTTTTCCTTCCCACTGTCACCAAGTGCTTGCTTACGGGGGGCAGGGGGATTAATTGATTGATTCTCGGGTTTTCTCTGTAATTACTGTAGGGTCTTTACCCTACAATATAAAGCACCTTGAGGCAACCGTTAATTGCTATTTCGCATTATATAAATTAAATAGAATACAATTGAATTGAACTGTGGTTTAAAAAAATAGATAGTGAGGCACATAACATTTAGTCAAGACAGTGTACAAAACAATTTCACATTAGGTGATAATAAATTTTACGGAGGTTGGCTGCAGCTCACTGAACATGCTGTTGCTATCTCTAGATTGAAGTTTCAAGAAGACTTTAGTGTCATTGTACTGCAGTTCAGAAACAACAAGATTAGGTAGGCATCCCCTGGTTCTCCACTGAAAAAAAAGAAAAGCACTCAACAGACAAAATAGCAGACATAAGTTAAATGGCAAAAAAGGGAGTCTAACAGCTTGGGGGGGGGGGGGGGGGTCAGCATCCCTGTGGTGTGTGAGTGCAAAGTCCTGTAAGATTTGCTGGAGGGGAGCAGTTCAAGGGATGAGTGGGGTCTCCAGTAATCTTAGAGGCCCTGTTCTGACATCTAGACAAGTAGATTTCTGCAACTGTAGGCAGCTAAAAAGCCCCCTGGTCCGGTTTAGTGCAGCTGCTGTACCATGTAGTGATCTTCATTGGTAGACACTAAGGAGGAGATCTTGTGAAAGTCTGATTCTCCTCAACCTTCTCCAAAAGTAAAGGCTTTGTTGTGCCTTGCTAATGACAGTGGGGCTGTGTGCACTCCAGAGGGGCTCACTCCCAGAAATTTGAAACTGGGGACTTTCTCTGCAGCCTCACCATTTCTATTCACTGGGCTCAGATCATTTGTTTTCTTCCTGAAATCTACTGCAATCTCCTTGGTCTTCCTGGTGTTGAGGATGAGATTGCTGGTGGGGCATCAAGATGAAAGGTTTAGTACTGCCTCCCTATATCTGAAATTTTATGATGGTGTTTGTTGCGCGGACAGCTTGGCAGTCACGGGTAAAACGCCATTGTTCAGGGTGTCTTGCAATGACATTCTACTGGAATGGCATTGCAAAACCCCCATTTAGGCTGGAAGTGGCTGTGGTCAGTGTGGTTGCCACATTTTGAGGCACTACTGTAAAGTCTGTTAGCCCTCAAAGGTCACTTAATGGCTACATGTCTGGCTGTTGTTGAAGCATGAGAGTTCAAACCCTGAGCTGGACTTCCTCAGATCCCCGACAACACACCTGTCAAGTGTGAAGTGGATGGGTGAATAATTGTTGGTAAAGGTGAAGAGCGGACACACACACACACACACACACACACACACACACACACACACACACACACACACACACACACACACACACACACACACACACACAGAGAGCACTTAATGTATTTGTTTAATTTATGGTGCTTTTATTATATATGGAACAGGTGGACAACAGTTAACTTTAGCTGTCAGTTCAGTGACCGTGATAATACTAACAAGAACAGAAAACAGCCCACTTTAGTTTACCATCTTGTCATAATTATTCATGGAGGAATACACTGTATATTTTGTAAATACGCTAATACTTGTGTAGAGTTACTGATCTGTAAAGGGCTGGCAAGATGTGCTTTTTTTAAGCCCCCAGGCATCATCTCGAGGAACAATGAATTCTCTATGAATATTACATTTCTTACAAATGAGATGCCAATTATTTTTTTTATCAACAACTTCCATCCCTCTGTAACTAAGAACAAAGTGATGATCACAAAGGGAACACACATCTCTCTCATACACTCCTAATATGCAATCAAGCAAAATGTCAAGCTTGCTTTGCGCTGACACCCACAAGTGATAATTGTGTAAACAAAAGGCTCATCACTCATTCAAATATTATAGGGAAATAGATGAAAAGGGATAACAAAAGAATACAACTCATACCAAGAACAGAAGTGTATTGAAATTGAAAGGAGCGCTGCTTTGGGTGTGAGCTATTCAGAAGCTATCTGATTATGCCAACCCCATAAGTTCTACCAGCTCTCCTGAGATTTTTACCAAAGAGATTATTATGGCAGTTTAAATGCGTTTGTGTTTACACATCTTGCTCCCAAACTGGGCAACTGTTAATGGAGACGAGGAGGGCCTGAGAGGGGAAGAAGAAGACGAGGGTCGAGGAGGAAGAGGAGCAGCGAAGACGGCATGAGGCTTATTGGGGCCAACAGAGGGCATTGTTATCTATAATATCCATTCACATGTGCCGTATCAGATGCAGCGAGCGCGGCGCTTCTCAGAGATGGAAATTAGTCTTGTTCCCCACTCAGCCCTGGTCACACCAAGGGCAGATCAGACAAATGAATTTATGCAGACAATACACAAGAACGCTGATGATACAGAGGGCCGCATGAATGGCAGAAAGGGTGGTGGGATTTGAAGCAGAGAGATCTGCATGCCAGTTTGTCTTTCAACCTGCTCTCACTTTTGTCCTTACAAAACCAAACAGCTGTCAGCATTTCATGTCCATGCAGCTTCAGGGTGACTTTCGCAGTTTGCTCGATGCTGCAGCGGTTACTGCTGGCAGAAAAATCACACAATAACTACAAACTAAAGTAAACCTAACGTGACAACAACTGGGTGCACACTGATGGTGGATTGCCCTTCATTTGATAGATCCCTTTCTGTAACAGGAGCTTAGCATGACACATAATCCAGCAGGGTGCGTGGAGCAGCTCTTTTCCCCAAAAGTGCTTATTTAATCTAGTATGTCATGAACAAAGTCTTTCTAGAAGAAAGTCTTGCAGCCGGCAGCCATCCTGCCAACGCCTGTGGGCAGTTATTTCAGGTTATCGAGATCAAGCCTGTACTTAAATGAATGGAGGGAAACATATAAGTTTTATTTTAGCAGGCATAAACCCTTCTCTCCTTCTTCAAACTACTTAAAACGTGTGCCAACCCCATAAGTTCTACTACAAATGTGCAAATTTGCTCAATCCAAAATGCTTATTTGTGTTAAGGTTAAAGTAGGCAGTGAAAAGGTAAAAAAAAGTACACTTGCCAACATCTTTACTAAGATGATGAATAGATATGCTTGCCACCATGTGGCTGAAACCTCATATGCACACAGGTACAACAACATGATATGCTCGTATTTTTCTTGGGGTGACTGTTGATTGGCTGCTTGTTTGGGATCTTTTTGCTATTCAGCATTTTTTGAGTGACTCTGTTATTTGCAATGACTCTGCAATGAAATATCAGTGAAGAGGGGGGGGAAGGACATTTTTTCTTTAACATAAAATCAATAAAATGTTAGAGCTGCTAAACAAAATGAAAATATCATTTCCACTTGAATCACCTCTCACCTGAATTTATTTGGCAGACTTTGTACAGTAGTGAAGCTCACTCTTCACTGTGATAATCCAGATAGGAACGCGGCTTAGGCTTTCTTGGTATCTTCTGAGTGATCTCACTGAGAGACACTGTGAAGTGCAGAGGACATAAATCTCATGTATTTACGACCTTTGCTGTACTCAGCTAGCTTTTAGGATACCCTGCCCTCCTACTCCTCCTGGTCTTGTCTGTACAAGGTCTATGTGCTTTTGATACTGTTCCCACATGGCATGTGATAGTGCATGGTGTTTCTCAATCCGTCTGTTGCATCATAGCTCATGACTGAAAACAAGTCAGCTTTGTCACTGGAAATTTGAGCGTTCCACACAAAGGCGGAAATTTGACACTGGAAATCCCAAACTTGGACGCCTTTGTCTGCTCACTTGTTTTCTTTCTTGAGCTGCACTTTGTTTGTGTTTAAGCTTGCATTTCTGCTCAATAATAGAGTGAGGCAAATAATTGGGTGTTGCAAATTGTCATCTCACAACAGTCCACTTCTATTACCAGAGCTGAAACGCTAATGTCCTTTGACAGCACATAAAATAAGTAAAGAAAAATGTGTTGACACATCAGCCCAAAAATGAGAAAGTGGGATGAATCGAGCAGTTCTCTGGATTCTACGTGAAGGGCTCAGCTACAATTGCACAAGACAGGCCTTGTGAAGAACCACTGACCCATCGACTGCTGTGATCCATGTCTGACTGACATCAATACACATTCATCTCTGCTTGTTTCACCTCAGGCTAGCGGGCCACAGGCTGCAGTGGCTGGCATGAGATGTGCACGGACAACAAGCATCACTTTGTCTTCCGCGCTGACGCTATGACTGATATCAAACACCAGAGAGGGCAATCTGATGGACCTTTTGCTTTGTTGTGAATTAGCCACTGTTAAAGGGCCCCCGAAATGTCACTGGTCATTGTATCTTATATTTGTAAACCCTCCATTACACACTAATTTAGGGTTAGATAGGTCCTCTAGGGGAATTACAACAATCTTATATCTAACACAATAGACAATGCTGTGGGGACAGCTGGATATATCCATTATTAGTGTCTTGACAACTGATGCTTCTTTCTTCCTGCTTCCTCCTCACCTTCTCGGTGCACTTCCGGTACACACATGATCACACACATCAGATTAGCAGAGATCTCTAAACTGTTGTTTTAATTTTGCCTCTATAGCAGCAGCTTCATTAACATTCACAACTAATGCTTTGTTCCAGTGGGCAAATTCCCGCACAGAGCCTATCTTAACCCATCTCCACTTTCATTTCTTATGAATCAGTGTTAGTACAACAGCCACTGTCATCAACCTCCTCACTCCCTCTATCTCTGGGCTCTTTTTAATTATAAACTAATCTAGATTTTTATTATTTTTTTTAACCTCTTTTGCTTATTTACAGCCACAAGCCAGCATGGAGGCAACATTAATGCTCCTCCAATTAGCCATAAAAAAAAAAGAAACATTACTCAACTGGCCAAATAGTAAAGAGGGCTTTTTGTGTCTCATTTCAGTATTTAGTAAATGTGATTCTTGTGGTAGACTATACAGGTCTGAGGTCAGAGCAGTAGAAAAGCAAAGAGTCTGTTCATTTTTCTTTACTGCCAAAGTCATTTTTGCCTTTAGAATGCAGTGCTGAAAGGTGCTTTGTGGTTTTCATTTCATGCAGCCTTTAAACATTATTGAAGATGCGATTGCTGCTGAGTGGCAGCAGTGGAGGATGGAACTGGATCCTCAGACTGATGAGCGGTCTAATAGGCCTGTCTAATGTATCATCGATGGATTGACTGCCGTCTCGGAGGAGACATTTCAGAGGGATTCCAGCAGATGAATTTCAGGCTTTACAAAAAAAAAAATTAAAAAATAAAACGATTTGCTGCTGTGTGTGAGCCAGACTGGATATTGGCCAGGAGAAAGACGCCCTCTTCTTGCGCAGTCGGGATGTGCAATGAGGATTTATTCCAAGAGGAATACAGACAAGCAGTTATATGCTTCACATGGTCTCGCTGCCCACCCCAGCCTCTCTCTCTCTCTCTCTCTCTCTCTCTCCCTCTCTCCCTCCTTCCTCAGCCAATCTGTGCGCGGTGACGCTGCGCAAAGGCAGGATCTAGCCTTGGCTTCATCATCATATTTAACACACCCACCCGGATTCACACATTCTACAAGAGGTACGTTCTCTTGCCCTGCTATACTCCTAGAGGTTGCCCGGCCCTGGGGAGGGAGATTTCGGTCTCCTGTTACCTTACTCCTTTGACTCGTCACTGGTGATTTGACAGGGATCTCGATGTGGCAGAATTACGCATGCTGGATCGCTTAGGTGAATGAGCGCACACACGTCGACTACTTCCCGGGGACTTTCCCCCAAAAAAACATTTAAATGTGAAGCGCTGCACTTCTCGTGTATCTATTCCAGGCTGACGTCCCGGCTAACCCAGGCCACTCTTCCTTGCACAGGCTGGGCGGTGAGATCGATGCGCGCTGTCGGACCTCTTGGGCACCAGCGTTTAACGGATCGTTTTCTCTTCTTGTCCCGGCTGCTTTTGGATCCTGCTCACTTGTAGACTGTATTTCTCCTGATAATTTGTTGGCTGACAGGAAAGGAGACGGGGCAAGTGTGAAGAGGATGAGGCTTGCGCAAATCGACCGCTGGTCTGAAGCGACTCGACCTGTTTTACCTGGACTCTTGCGGATGATTTGGCGTTTCGGAAATCTCGCCTAAAACACTCGCGAATAAAGCAGGACTCTGATGTTGAAAATACAAAGGTTGAACACTGAATCCTTTACTCAAGACGGCAAGTGAAGATGGGTCCTACGTGTTTAATGTATATTTCATTAGATTGGCGTCCAGTCTAATAAACATCATCAGCGATGTAGTCAGCTTGTTCATCTGCGTATTGATTATTTGCAGTAAGTACTCACATCTACTCAAAAGGGAGACAATGAAGATGATTCTCCTGCGCAAATTCCGTGTTTTGATTCTCATGGTATTCCTAATTGCATGCTCGATGCACATCATGATAGACTTGTTACCAAAGCTGGAGAGGCACAGCAACAGCGGCTGCTCCTGTTCCCACACGCCGAGCGAGGAGCCAAAGAGCTGGGGCAAGCAGGGCTGGCCTAACAAGCACAGTCTGCGGATCCTCCAGGACTTCAGCAACGAGCCCAGCTCAAATGTTTCCTCACACTCCCTGGAAAGGGTCGTGGTTGCGGGAGATAAATCACAAGCTTTCAGGAGACTTGACCATCACGGGCAACGTGGTGACAGGAAGAGACAGTTCATACAGGACGCCACAGTGACCAAGAACGTGGCGGTTAAAGGTTCAATACTGTCAGCTCTGTATGACCATCCCTTATATAAAACATCCCTGCCGCCTTTGACAGACGAGGACACGCTGTTCAACGTCAACACGGACATCAGATTTGACCCGAAAGCAGCAGAGGATCAGGCATGGTAAAGTGTTTTACTGTAAAGTCAGTTTAACCTGAAGCATGCCACAGCCAACTTTAATGCAGCACAAGCTACAAATGCATAATTTCTTTAAACATTAAAGCAAAGGAGTTCAGTCTTGTGCAATCATTAGTCATTTAGTCATCTGTGCCTCATTATTTATAATGATAATGATCTCTCTACCCCTCTCTTTTCTTCCTGTCCCTCCTCTTGTCTTCCAGGACTGGGGAAGGCAACATAGATGAGTTCAGCCCAACAGGGGAGCTGACAGCCGATTCCTACCCCAACTGGCTCCGTTTCCACATTGGGATTAATCGATACGAGCTGTACTCCAGACACAACCCGGTCATCGATGCTCTTCTGAAGGACCTGGCTACCCAGAGGATCAGCAGCGTGGGTGAGTCATATAAATCAACACGGGGCGACTTGATCGAAACAAAAAAAAAAAACAGCAGGTGGGCTTCAGTGAACAGATGGAGGGTCAAAATTACATTTGGTCTGAAGACACCACGTTGACACAGCAGAAACACTTCTCACTTATTTCAGGCTGCCGCACATCATCACAGCATATAGACTGTGTGCTGATTAAATCTGCATTTTCCAGCTGAAGGTGAAACAGTTCTGCCACATTCCCAGTGTCATTTAGTGAATCGTTAAACAAGATTATAGGGAGTCCAGACCAGTGTCTACTGTGCCCATGGATTAAAACCTGTGCCATTTGGTCATCCAATAAATATATCTCTTGTGATGACTGGGTCAGCTCACCCAGTCACCACAAAGATGTCTCATTTTTAATTACGATTTACAACAGTGTCTTTTTTCCTGGCACTTTAAAATAATGATTGGTTATTTAAAGGCTTAACTTGGGTGACCAAAGCCGATATAAACACAACCTAACCAACAGATGCCGATACCGGTGCTAAGAAAATATCGGTGCACTTTTTAAGTCTTTCATTTTTGAACATTAATTAAGCCTGCACAAAATTAAAATGTTAAAAAAACAGATTCTTCTTTCTCTGTCATTGGTAAGTGTCATATTATTTGCTGCTAGGCTAATGGAAACTAAGAAGGCCAATATCAACATATACCAACATTTTTACTTATACATACACACAGAGCTTGAACTCAAATAACCCATTTTTCAACAACACAACACACATTTTCCCATTCTAACTGATAATGCCCCCTCTCTGATGTTTGGTGGCTGGAAATAAGTAAAAAATTATTAAACTATATGGACAATGTTCCTTCAGACTTCTGTTATATGTGTTTAATTTTGTAAATCCAAAACCCTGATCACAGCGGTTGAAAGTAATCTTACAGGAGCAGCAAAAAACTTCAGGGCTTCTTATTGGGATAAAAATGAAGCCTAGTTGCGACTGAAGTGCCTTTTATTGATCGTCAGTTTTCACTCACTGCATGCTGAGCCTGTTGAACTGAGTGCTCTGTAATGTTCAGCTCTGATTCTCTGGACAGTACTGGGTGGAGTTGTTATGTGAAAACTGTTTAAGTCTCATTTATACTGCCTGGAGTGGAAAAAGGGCCCACTGTACCTAAAACTATTTCATCGGTGGCACCTGCCAGAATATCACAAAAGTGGCCTAAATTACAGCAGGCCGCACAAAACACATTTTATCCGCACACTCGTATAAGCAGCCCGGTTGGGCCGGCGGTTGTGAGGAGGGGCTGCTAACTGACTGAGAAGTGTGCTCCTCAATCTCTAAGTTATATACAAAAGCATGCATGAAGATGGAAGTCAGCTGCAGGCTATCATACAGCAGAGCTGAATCTGATCAGCCTGCATGCCGCCTGCCTCACAAAGCTGAAGGTATAATATAACACCCCGATCGCTTCTCATGTATTTCCACAAAGCGTCACAGTGGAATACATCAAGCCTGAGAGAACACCTGGACTCGATGCAAATCACACGGCTACACTGCCGTTTGAATCAAATCAAACTCAGGTTTTTTTTTTTTATTTGATTGACAGGAGTGCTATAAATCTAGCCTCCTGCAGAAAACCCCTAAATACTTGAAGAAAGTGTAAGTAGATACCTGATAGAGGTGATAATCGCTGCTGGACCAGCTGGCTATATTGAATCGTTCTTTCTTTGGAGGAATTGTGTTCCTTTTTGGCTCCGTCTAGCTTCTGCATTCCAAGAGTGCTTGTTGACTTAAGGTCTCCTATCTTGGGCTCGCTGTTAAAAAGGTATTCCAGATTCCAGGTTTCCCTGCCAATGGCTAAAATGTAAGTGGGCTATAGCAAATATTACATACTTACTGGGGAGTACTGGATGTTTATTAAAGTACAATTCATATGTGGTAACTAGCACACAAATATATTTATTTCTTCTGTGTCTTTCTAGTCAAAATGCTCTCTAATTTTCTCAGATTTTCTCCCTCTTGCTTTCTGCCTGTCAGCCTGGGTGGATAGAGGAAGCAGTTCTCAGCATCTCTTGCCAGCTAAATACATGGTGCCTCAGTAATTACAGAGTCTTAACACAGGCCTCGGGCAGACTACCAATAGAAACCAACAGCAGTCATCTATTATCTAAACTTAAGGATAGGAGTTCTTGGATGTATTATATGAAGACCTAGGATGCAAAAGAGGCAGCTATGATGCAGGATATTAGAGGTGATAGGAAAAGTCTGAACTTTAACGGCTCCAAGCAGAGACTCAGGTAAACATTTTGCAACATGGAGTCTCAGTGAATATGATATGTTTACTGAGGGTGGAAGCTGAAACATTATTTTCATGGCCTCTTGTATATATTTGCTCTGCATGCATGAGTTCCTCGCAATTACAGTCAGAGTAGCCTTTATTTAAAATGCCTCCATACGTCTACACACGCAGCTTTGTGCGGCAGCAGGTGGGGGCAGATGGACATTGATCTTCTATTTTTCTGTAAACAGTCTGCTCGTCGTCATGATTCGTGCATGTAAATGGAAGTGAACACATTGACAGAGAAGGACGTTCTCTGGCAAAATGCCACCGAAAAACAGCTTCCATCGGTGTAGAAATAAAAGGCACTCTGTCATCTCTGCTCCTTTTTTTTTTTTTTTTTGGGTGAATTTCAGTGTTTTTTAGCCCTGCCTGTCATTCTGGCCCCAGCTAGTCCCCCGAGTGCCTTTAGACTGCATTATCATGTTCAAAAAAGGGAGAGAACATGAAAGATGGAAGGATGAATAAAAACACAAAGACACAGAGAGAGAGGGAGAGACCCTCCAGAGAATACTGGGGGGAGAGAGTAAACAGCAGCGGAGCAGCGAGCGCTGGATGCACGCCGGCCGTCCTTCACCTCTCACTATCCCTTCCCCGTCAAACAAACGCTGTGACATCAGCGCTCGGTCTTTTCAGAGTTCAAGCACACAAGCACACATACATGCTGGCATAGAAATGACCCATTGACACTGGTATATGCAGTGGTGCGCTTCCCTTAAATAGCAATGGAGACTGATGTTTCTGCTGTGCTGTGAGATGTCTCAAATCGGATCAGTCCCATTTAAAAAATACATAATACATCTACAGGTGTGTAAAATGTAAACAGAACATAGTTCAAGCTAGTCTCCAATATTTGGATGTGAGAGTGTTATTGAGCTTTTTTCCAACCCTACAATGGTAAATTTCCTTAAATAAACACAAAAAAGAAAAGCTGTGTAAAAGTGAGATTAAAATAGTTTCCGATAATGAGCAGACTAATCTTTGCGCTTTTCAAGGAGAAAGTTTTTCAGTAAACTTTGAAAACAAAGGACACAGACTGGGATTTAAATTTTCTTAGAGCTGGAGTTCAAAACAAGAACAGCACAGTCAAATGCAAATGAGCTACACTGCCAACTTGGACGAGCAAAAGCTGAACGCTGGTATTAAAAATAAAGGCTATGACTTATTTTATTTGTTTATTTAGTCATTATCATATTTCAGCTTACTTAATTAGCTGAGCTAAGAGCTATACCTGGCTTTAGTTTAAATTTTGGAGGTCAAAACACAGCTCACAAAGTACACACAGCTAACAATGCCAGCTTGCATAAAGCAAGTCAGTAAAATTTTGGTGTAATTAAAACTAATCTACAGTGGCTCGGTTTATGTCAGGGCATCAACTACAACTCATTTCTTCAATATAACTACAAAGTATTTGTAGCTGATACCAGTTTATATAAAGTTAATAGCGATGTTGTCTGTCTGACTCCAACAGCAATGAAATCTGGAGGCACTCAGCTGAAGCTCATCATGACCTTCCAGAACTACGGCCAGGCACTATTCAAACCCATGAAGTAAGTTTTTTTTTTCCTGCTTTTGAGCGCGTGTGTTCCTCCTAAACTTGCAACCACACACAAAGTTCAGTGTTGACCCTGCTCTCTTTAAGAGAGAGAGAAAAAAAAACCCCTCCTTCATATGGTATTAAAGCCCGAGTGCCATTTCAACATAAAACACCGACTATGCAGCTTTCTGCCTTGGCTGACTTCCTTGTTTCGCATCCCAGCCACCTAGCCATTCTCCTCACAACATCAATCTCATTTCCTCATTCTCCTTTCTGGCAATATCAAATTGCTTCCATTTCAGCACAACCTTGATATTAGATTGAAGGCCGACATCATTCTGCTGTGTCAGAGCCAAATGTTGAATAGGCGTTTCACCTCTTGGAGCTTTAGGATGACACATCACATTCTTTAGCAGCCATGTTGGAGGCCCTCGGCTCGTTTTGTTACTGATTCCCTCTGATTAGTTTTCTCTGTCCAGATATTATCACACCATCTAGTCAGCTAAATGCCCCTATCTTGTTGCCAGCATGAGATCCACATGTTAGCAGAAGCAGCTGATCCAGCTTATCGTAATCCAGCAGAATCTATTGTTGTTGATATTTGCCCGTTTAGATTATTTCCTGTTAATAGATTGTCTGCACACTTGCACCGTGGGACTTTCATCCATTGTGGCTGTAGGGGTGGCATTGTTGGTTGGCTCATCTTTCCGTCAGCTTTGGTCCAGAGCAAAAGTTAGAGAAGGCATTTGGATGATAATATTCATGGTGCCCAGATGATGAAATCACACTAAAGTACCACTGACACGGCAGATTTTTGTGAATTGACACAAAACCTACATTCACGGTGCCTGTAAGAGGAGGAATCATCGTTTTAGATGATTACACGGCTTTTCCTCATGAAGTGAAATGCATATTACCTTTTCTATGAAGCTGGTACAGAAACTTCTTTCCCCTTAAGGATGAGCTTTAATTACTTTGATAACCTCCTTTCCTCATTAGGTCAAAATTTTTATTTTGTGCCTTGTTTTGTTCATCCTAATACCACCATGTTATCCTGAGTTGTACATTGTGTTTTTGTTCTAAGGAGCAAATTTAAGCATGTTGATGAAGTGAGAAGTGACAGAACGTCTCTTTTTCCTCTCAGTGCATGGTACAGAGGTAGTTGTGCCTCATTGTCAAAGCGGAGTTCTTGATAAGGGAGCAAAGCCATAGATCCTTTTTTCGTCCTAGAGAAATCTAGGAAAAAGTCATTAAATCTAGTGACAAAGTCAGCTCAGATGTTTAAAAAAAATTAATGTCATAATCCCAAAACTGAAACCCTATAATGTTTTTTTTAAACTAAAGGCTACAGGCTTTCATGTATCCCACTTACAAGCCCATCTGTAGTGGTGCCAGACATAATTGCTGGGAGCCTTATGATTCAGCCGTGAAGCCTCTGTTCTTTGCTTCATCTCTGTTTAATCTTATTCCAGTTGTGAATCAGTGAACTACAGTGACCTGCGGTTACCTGTGTAGACCATTTTAAAACCTTTTGCCTTAACTTGTAAAAGAGTCAATTCTAGCTGGTGGTTCCCTGCCTCATTTGTGCCTGCTGTGAAATATTTTATTAATTCACTTTTTCTTTGTCCACACTGTCGTGTTTAGAAGATATTGCATCTAAAGAAAGATGCTCTTTGGTCCTAATTCCACTTAAACTGGTGGATTTAAATGTCACCTGTCCTTTGCTATTGTGATTGCAATTTAATTGTGGGTTAATGGTTCTCTGCACAGGCTGTTTTCTGGCCCCTGCATGTCAGTTTGG